>NW_026571541.1:16115287-16380287 GCF_026225935.1 Boleophthalmus pectinirostris
AGTGAGAATGTACTGCATCTTCACTATAAATAAACATAGTAAATAAGAAATCTTGCATATGGATTCTGTATTCAGTGCTAAAAATGTTACATTTAAATGCATGCAGTTTCTATTAACTGATACCAAAACAAACAAGAGACAAGACAAAATACTGCAGGTCTTTGAATGGAGTTAATATTGTGCACAATTAGCCATGACCTCTTTCAATAAAATGTGCTCTGCTTCCTGCTCAAAGCAAATTAAAAAGCAATAAAACCTATGTCCATAATATTTAAATTGAGAATTCTTCTTGTTTGTGTTCATTTTAATTAGCCAAGATCAAAGTTAAAGCAAGTTTATTTTTTTCCTCTGGACCAAATCTGCATCACTGTGGGCTCAATCTCCAGTACCATGGCTTGTCTGACTAACTACATACAACCCCTGACCGGCAGACTTACTTGGTATGTTGAAAACTAAAATAATGAGACAGCTGCTCTGATATAAAATCTATTTCTTCAGAATATTTTTGAAGAGGCATTGGAGTCGATTTCAAAGTCATGAATGTGGATGTGTGCCCATTTGAATGAGTGCAAACTGTCACATGGTACGGCAGGATTAGAATAAAGTAGGACAAATAAAAAAATCAAACTTATTTTTAAAGGCTTGGGAGCCAGATGTTCGTGTAACTCTTGATGGAGGATTATAGAGGAATCAAAGTTGGAGTTTCAGCCTGTTTCTTGGCTACAAGATGGTGTGTTTTCACTGAGGAAACATATACAGATTTTCCCATCTGAATGCACATCATTTAGCTTTTATTTACATGCAAATGTAAGCGCTTTAAGCCACCAATGCATGATGGGTTAGTAATGAAACATTTTGTGTCCAATTTGGTCATCATAAAAATTGCTCGAATCCTCACAATTGTCCTTATACACTGTTATCTGAATGTTTTTGCTGTTATTTATGCTGTTATTTGTGTATAGTGTTGATACTCATCCTTTACTCCTGCAATTAAGAAAATCTTGCTGATTTAATAAGACTTGTGATGATAGAAGATGTGTTATTTTTCTATTGTTATCTGGTCTTTCATTTCTATCAGTTAAATCAGACAATGGACAGATTAGCCGAATGTCCCTTATACAGCCCTATTTGCAGTGGCAGTGAGTTTCATGACAATAGGATTAGCCCACCTTGCTAATGGATTTGCTGGTCAGTAGAATAAAAGAACAAAAGGACTCTGGCTCTGGTTTTGTCGTGGTTTTTGAAAACTTTGTGTTCTGGTTTGTACCTGCCATTCTCACACACACGGAACCAAAAGCCATTCTCTCTGGAGTCTAGCCCACGCTGTCTGCTTCCCCTGTCACCTCCTGTTAGACACAATAGCCTTTTCATCTTTACTTTTTCACTATCCTCTGCACAGTTGCTCTCAGATATGAAAAACATAATTTCCCTGCAGGCTGCTTACTTCTCGCTTTTGAGTGAAGTCAAAATCAATTAGCGCAAAAGCACTACAAGGGCTTGCATTAATCACCTCTTTACATAAACACAATGCATTTTATTATGGCGCTGATTTATTCCTTTTCTTTTCTCAGTTCATTTTTCGAACTAACAGATGGCCTTCCTGCTGCCCTAAAGCTGTGCTCTGCTAAACATTTTATTATCAAGATAGATTTTACTTATATAAAACCTAGTGATGAATATTCCCAGTAGATTAAATCTCCTAATTTGTTTGTCCGCTGTAATATTAAAGCCATAGATATGAATGAAAGTCCCAAACTACAAAAAGGGGTTGTAAGTCATTTGGAATTTCTTTGTAGAGAAGAACAGTTGTGAATACATGTTAATCCAGGTCCAAGTTCCTATTATTACGGTCTGAATCAGGACACTAGTCGTGGTCTATGACAAAAAACAAGTCTTGAAATATTCAATGCAATATTCTATTCCCATTACTTTGTGTAGCACAATATCACAGCAGCAGTCGCCTTTCGGGGGTTCATGGACAGTTTTGATTTGATAAAAAAGATAAACTGTCTGATAAACCCACAACAAAACAAACAATTGGATAACTGTCCCAGAACACACCCTGTCCTTAGACACAAAAAATAAAAACATTCAATAAATCAAATCTTTGGGCAGGAGAAGGGAGAGAGAGAATTTGTATTCCAACGACTAGGCCTGTCACGATAATTATAATACCGATTTATAATTCAACATATGAAAGCAGAAACAATATATTTTGTGACTCAGTATTCATCGTGTGTACAATTTCCTTGCAATAGTGGGGGGATTTTAGCCTTTTTTATGTAATACGATCAAATTTAAGTTGTAGACGATAGACTAATTAAAATCTATGGCAAATTATTGGTTCATTCTGCCAATTAACTGTTGCAGCTTGTGTCTTATTTAAAAAATGATTTACTGGGATTATTCTTCTTTGTGTCAGTAGCATAAAGTATTTTATATTTCTCTGTAGTAATATTTCATGCTTCAAAATTTTTTATCATGACTACATTGAGAGTAAACACTATTAGTATTAGTAAATTGCAAAGGCTACAATACTTAGGTATATACTTGTCAGAAAATAACCGAGATATTAACACAAAGAAACTCAGAAGGCAGAATTCAGGGTTTTTACTCACGGCGAGGGACAGAGGCGCTGCTACAGCTCTTAACTGCCGAAGAACCACCGTCCAACGTCACGTATTTATTAAATCACACAGGTTACAAGAATAAATGGGCGGTTACATTTTTCTATCACAGTAAAAAACACAGAGAATAAAGGTTTGTGTGTGTGTGCTGTGTGTGTGTGTGTGTGTGTGTGTGTGTGTGTGTGTGTGTGTGTGTGTGTGTGTGCGTGTGTGTGTGTGTGTGTGTGTGTGTGTGCGTGTGTGTGTGTGTGTGTGTGTGTGTGTGTGTGTGTGTGTGTGTGTGTGTGTGTGTGTGTGTGTGTGTGTGTGTGTGTGTGTGTGTGTGTGTGTGTGTGCGTGTGTGCGTGTGTGTGTGTGCTGTGTGGATGTGCTTAGGGAGGACTGTCCTTGGGGAAGATAACAGTTAATGAGAAGTTGGTTTTCCCGTGAGAAATACACTTTGATAAAATAAGACAAAGAATCATCTATACAAAGTTTGAAAAACTCTTTAACAATACTGTAAGTCATCCTGTCTCTGTGGTAATTTTTACAGTTTGATCAAGTTTGATCAAGTCACAAGCCCAAAACTGTATGAAGCCCTTTGTGACTGGGACAAAAGCACCTCACTACTTCTAATTAGTGATGTAACCATATTCAAACCTCATGGTACGATATTATCACAATATTAATTTCATGGTATGATATTTTGGAGAGGTTTATAGAATTGTAGATAGGATACTTTTTGCTTTTAAAATACCTTGACGAGACCTCGGTGTGAATCATTACTATCATAATCCCAAGAATTAAAGTAAAAAACATATTTCTTCATGTTGTCTGTACTGAAATGAATCATGGTATATGTAGTTCTCTTTGTTTATTAACTGTTGCTATGATAAAACATACAAAAGAACATATAATTTAATATATTATGACAGCTCTTGATATTAATTTGAGACTTTTGACTATACAATATCATGATATTTTGGTTATTTTTACATCTTTACTTCTAACTGAACTTTTATATGAACTGTGTAATGTTTTTTTTTTTTTTTTCTGAGTTTTGTTAAAATCCTCCAAAAATACCCCAATGATTCAACTCACTGCAAGTGCTTCTGCCACACTTTGTACTGGAGTCACTGGGGAATACATGTGTGGCATGTTGTATTTTGACCCCGGCTGCCCTTTACTACAGATGGGAAGTCTCCTCACGGATGCCAGAGTTATAGGGAATGATGCCGCTGTGTTTTGCTTTTTAATGAGGCCCGGTCGATTTCAGTGGCGGGATCAGCGGCACGTACAAACAAGCGTGGGAATCTCGGCGTTAGCATGGCAGCCTTTAAAGTCGGAGCGGGCGCAGATCACATTAAGTTGAACACAGCTTCAAAGACGAGTTTGTTGCACAGTATTTGGGCGTAGTGATGTCAGAAATATCTTGGCATGTGTTTCAAGCCTCGATGTCCCACTTTTTCTTTTTTTTTTTTCCTCGGGAGCCAGGGGAATATCAGGTTTTGGTACCAACTAAAGGTGTGTGTGACTAGAGTTGTGGGAATTTTGTTATAACTTTTTGCACTTTTATGGCAGTGAAACAAAGACCTCTGCACACCCATCTATGCAGAGTGGGATCTATAGGGCTAAAAATAATACAGGCTTTCTATTAGCCCTCCAGTTTTGCTTTGGAAAGCGGCTGCCAAGTGAACAGGGTCAAGATTATTTAGTGAGAGGACCTTCGGGATGTGCCTTTGCTGCTCTTGCCTATCCCCAAGCCCCCTCCAGACTGTGTAATTGCCCTGCTTTTGGAGGACTTTAAGGCTATTTGGTGTGTTTGAAAGCAGATTTGAAACACTGGTGAGTTAAAGTTAGTGTTTGAGTCATCAGTTTCAAATGTATTTAAGATCAACTTTATACACACAATTTTTAACAGAGCTGACCAAATGCTATTATAATAGAATATGTAAAAAAATGAATTTCACATTATTATATCAGGGCACATAAACATACATGAAACATAAAGTATTATATATCCTAAAGAAATTGCCAACCAAGATCTGACCAGTTGCTTGTCATGGAGATTGAAGAGTTTAATGCCATACCGTGGAATATTTTTGGCAAAGCATGTCTCGTGGGGCATCCAAAGTTACATGGTGAAACTGTTTAGCCGTAAAACATTGTTCAATTGGAATAAAAGTTTAAAAAAAAAAGACTCCTACTGGATGCTACTACAATGGTTACTGCTACAAAGTTCTACATGAATTATGAACAGTAAAAGTACTTTCTCTTCATTAAATTCCAGAACTGGCCTCCAAATTCCGCTAACTCCCTCACCTGCTTTAACCCCCTGTCCAATTGAGAATGACTGGAGGCTAATGAGAAACTTCACGACTGTCAAAGAGTGAGGCTGAGCGGCTCTTAGTTAAATGTCACTGTGTTAAATAATGGAAAAAGCTCTGGGGGTATTAAGCCTGGTAAACTTCCACTTCATTTCAATAAGGTCCCGTTGAAGAAGACGTCCACAGCATGATAGAGAGCCCTGCGCGAGCTGAGGTTGTCATACTAATGTCCCTCTGCAGCCCCAGGCACAACCGTCTCTCCATTTTATTCGAAATACTCCATAAATTTGCCCCAAGACAAATTTGCCCTTGGAATAAAGAGTGAAGGCAAGGCGAGATAAAGTCTTCATCATTGTGCACTTTTTCTCAGTGCTTTTGAATATTGATGCCACATTAAAGGCCAGAGCTGCCATGTTGACACAGACAGACTGCTGGATAATTAATGTGGCATAGATTCAGTTATGTACTCAAGAGTAATTGGCTTAGAGTAAGCTAACCGCCGGGGCTAAGTCGATGCTAGGTGGATTATTGTAATGTCTGTAATGAGTCACGGTGATTACATCGGTTAATGAGAGCTCAAGTTATTGGTGCAGACTGACAGGCGGCTCTTGGAACGATAGGATCTGCGAGACCCTTAGTGTCTGACTAAGACTGGTCCAAGTCATCCCATTAGCTTTGGAGTTCAAGATTAGCATACTGTCTGTGAGGGTGCAATACTGCCATAAATACTCATATACATATAAGTTCAAAAAATGTCAATTCATGAATCCTCATTATACATTCCAAGCAGAATATTAAATTACTAACAGATTGTCCTACTTCTCTGCAGCAGTCACTATTGTTAGCCTTATTTAATCTGCCTCTCACTGTATTTTTGAGAAGCTTTGTCAAGCACAATGTAGATGTAAGGTGTTATTAATCATTCTGCCTCTCACTGAAAAACTGTTGTGTGCAGCCTTCAATATCAGGAAAGCACTGCTGTTGTTTTCAGTTGTTATATACTTAAGTTATGCGATGTGAAATATCAGTTCTAAGGTGTTTCAAAGTAGTTTAAGTCATGCAGCTTGTTTTTTTTCCTATGTAAGCGCCGTGACTCAACTCTGTATCTGCCCTGAATTATTTAGACTGTTGAACAACGCTGCATCATTGACTGATAATTTTGTAGATTGATACAGTTTTATATCCACCCCACAGCATCTGGATGTGGTCCGAGAAGCCGAGTGAGGCCGCTGGCATGTGATTGTGCTTTTGAAAATTGCAATCCTGTCAGCAGCATCCGAATATGAGGCTCCCGTTGTACGCCCTCTCAGGAGATGGCTGCAGTTCACAGTTCGTACCAGCGCTTTCAAGTGTCAATCATGGCAGCAGATTAGAAGATATCAAAGGTTGCTGTGTCAAACTCCTAATACGGTCATGGCTGGAGGATGCCATTGAGAAACCTCAGGGTGACACAGAGATAATTATATAATTTTTTTTCCTTTAGCCATTTTGTAGATTTTATTCACCAAAAATGGAGATGATTTCCTCATTAATGTGTTTAGGATTTTTTCAGCCTCACTCTCACGCACAGGTTAAATTATGAATGCACTTTTATTTGTTTACTGTGTGTTGAGGCTGAGCAATGTGCATAATTCATCTTGGCTGACAGGAGTGACAACAGAGCAGGGAGAAGCAGCGGGAACAACGTTTGAACAGAATGCAGTCTAACGAGAATATTGTCAAGGATCTAGTTACTCAAGCACATGCAAACACTATAATCGACTTTCTCTCAATGAGCTAACTTTTGCTTGAAAAAAGAAACAAGACTTGCACAGACAGAAACAACTTTAAATGAATCCTGGGCCAAATTGGATCTTGCTTTTTGATGATGTTAATCGTGAGTGCGTGTCCGCTGCAGCCCGGACGGTTTTCCATTACCAGACGTTGTTTTAAATGCATCACAGGGACGGGCTTCTCAAACCTAATTACGTGGCTCTCTGTTTCCTCCGTAGTTCTGAGGGATGATTTCCGCCAGGCCCCCAGTGATGTGGTGGTGGCAGCCGGAGAGCCTGCTGTCCTGGAGTGTGTGCCCCCTAGAGGTCACCCCGAGCCCAGCGTGTCCTGGAAACGCAACAATGCCCGAGTCAGCAGCAAGGATGATCGCATCACAGTGAGTCACCCCACAGTCAGCACTACATTGATTACAGATATATTTTTATACACTGTGTTATGAAAGCCAAGTCATGCTTTTAGAGCAGTCCTGAAATAAAAGCAGATAAGTAGATGACTTATAATTGGAATTTAAGAAAATAAAAACACTTGATGTCAAATGTCACTTTCATCTGATCTACAGACAACATTAATATAATGGCAAGAGACAGTCTCTGCAGCTCTGTGTGCATTTGCTAAAATGAAAAAAATAAATAAATAAATTGTGAATAAAAAGCAAAATTCCTAACAACTGCCTTCACACAGTGATTTATTCAATAATTTCTATTACAGTAAATGCACTATTATAAATAAGAGCTTATTTGAGCCGGTGCTATTGAAGTGGCTGTGGGAAGACATTGTGAATGGAAATATTTTGGCTAAACATGAAGGTTTAAGACAACACGTTTTTAAAGCCTGTTCACCGTATTTGTCTGAAATGAAAGGCACAGAAATTTTAATAAATGAATTAATTTGAATATGAAAAGGGACCATGATTCTTACTGCTTTTTATAGACTTGGTTTTGAGATTTGAGTTGAGTTTGAATGCTCAGATTTTGGACACAGAATAACAGCACACAGATTTTTGTCCAAACTTCTGTCTCTTGCAGATGACAGAACTTAATGCGATGATGTGTTGTTTTTGTGTTACCAACTGAGCTGCAGGATTGTCTCTTCTCCACTCAAAGTGTTGCTCGCGGCTGGACTAAAGTTTGATTTTTGGTTTAGAGGAATCGGAAACTTACCATAGTATTTACACAGTGAAGTTGGGCCAATAAAAACACATTTCATCTGCTATACAGAAAAAGAGGTTTTTGTTTTGGAGTACTGCACTAGTCATGCTGTGAAATGGGCTCAATAATAGTAGTATTTTTAACACTTTAATTATTTTGTTGTTTATATTTCTCTTTATCACTGAAAATGTTGTGCCTCCTGCTTGAGTTGTCATTACTTTACTTGAATGACATTAAGCTTATCTATCTCCATGGAAAATAGTAATAGATGCAGCCAGACCAAGTTACTGGTTAGATCTGTGGAGAGGCAACCTTACTCACTGAAAGAATACATTTTTTTCAAGGTATTAATGAGCTATACAAACACCCATAATGTAATTAGTGTAAAATATCTTTAATGTTATACTAGGGCAGATACACCAATAATATCTCCACAGAGACAAGCAAGTGATGTGCCCTTCACCAGAAAAACTGCAGTGTACTTTTAAATGTCCTTTTACTTTTTGGCTCTACTACAGCAAGTATGAATAAGATGTTCTTTTGTTTAGATGCGTGGTGGAAAGCTGATGATTTCTCAGACCAGAAAGAGTGATGCTGGGATGTACGTGTGCGTGGGCACCAATATGGTCGGAGAGAGGGACAGCGATCCTGCCGAGCTCGTGGTTTATGGTGGAGTCCCTCAGTTTCATTCATATTCTGCAAATGCAAAGAGATTCAATTACACTACAGCTTTATAATGTACATGTGCATATCACAGAGCGGCCTGTGCTGGTTAGGAGACCCGTGAACCAGGTGGTGATGGAGGAGGAGAACGTGGACTTCCTGTGTGAAGTGCACGGAGACCCGCCCCCAACAGTGAGGTGGAGGCGGGACGAAGGAGAGTTGCCCCGCGGGAGGTGAGTCCAATAGTGAAATGGCCTTCTTACAGTGGAGGATTGTGTGACCTAGAAAACTTGGGCAGAGTGCTTGTTAATTATTTCATGCCGTTCTATCATTTATTACCAGGCAGACCCCCATGTGGCCACTTCATGGGTTCTTCCACGTCTAAAGTGAAGATAATGTGTGTGTGTGTTTATGCTTGTGCACTTGTTAAATAATTATGATCTCTTTAAGAACTCAGGCTGTTTCATTTTAAATGACCGAGCACATGATATAATGTGTTCTGAGCTAAGTATATAAACATTCAACGTCTCCATTCAATTGTTGTGTACTGCATGTTGGCACTGAGTAAGTAATTTGTATAAGTAAAACTTTTTGATCAGTAAATTGACTTTGTAAAAGCAGAATAATAGAATTTAACACCAAAATCTTGTACAGCATGTATATTTAACTTAGACTTAGACTTAAACAAACCTTATTGATCCACAGGGGAAACTATTTGGACAGAGCACACATCACAATAAATACAATGACAAAGAGCAAAAATGTAAATGTAATAATATAAAAATATTAATGTAATAATAAATGCAGAATGAGTAGCAAAGATAGCAAGAGACTGGTGTCAAATAAGGCATAAATACATGAATATGTACAGTGCATTGTTTTGGTGTATGGTAATCTGTGAACTAGAATGAATTCCAAGCTGAATACCATAGGCACTGGCAGATTCCAGCAATTGGCAGATTTTTTGGGTTTCAAAACAAAAATGGTATTTTTCTCATTTTCTCTTCTTTGTTGACAGTGTTTTATGTTATGTTTATTGGCGCTACAGAAAGATATGTTCTCTAAATCAAGACCTCACTGAGATACTGTAATCGATTCACTGCCGTTTCACTATCTGCTTTAAACTGTCCTGAGGCTGATCCCGATAAGGTTCATTGTTCCAGTTTTGTGATATCTCGCTTAAGTGTAAAAGACAGCTACAGGTTGATTGACAGTGAGACAAACTAAATTATCCCGTACAGCTGTTTGATTTTCTTTGTAGATTAATGCAGTGTTTTTACGCTTTGCCTCTCTGATAGATCTTTCATTATCTCTCCTTTCCTCGCTTCCAGGTTCGAGATCCGCAATGGTAACAATCTGCGTCTGTTCCGCGTGAAGGAGCAGGACGAAGGCACCTACACCTGCACATCTGAGAACAGTGTGGGCAAGACAGAGGCTTCGGCCATGCTGCAAGTTCACGGTGAGACAAACACTTCATGCATATTGCATTTTAACTTCAGGGAAATTCACTGCGCGCATACACTCAGCACCCAGCCGTACAGGACACAACCCCATGTAAAAAATAGGGCTGCATCATAGTTTTCAGCAGATGCAGTAATGTCAAGGAATTTTACTTACGTGTGTTTTGAAGCCACATTTCTACTTCCAATATGTAGAAGTGATTGCTGACTCAAATCTTATTATATTACATGTATCTAAAAATAAGACAAAAATGACTCTGACTCAGACATGCGTGAAAACCACTCACTATTCTTACACAAAGTTACACACTGCAGAGTCGCATGGTACAAAGACGACATTCCTATTTCCTGTCCTGTTTGTATCAGTGGTTGGGTGCAGTGGTGCTGTCAGGAGCTTATGCTAAACCGTATGGATTACTCAGTTTGACAGATGTTTGGGAGATGTGCGCCCTAACTCAGTGCCAGAGAGCGGCAGCTGTATTAATAAGGCATGACTCTCTGCCTCTTTATCTGTCTCCTCTCATGCATGTTGTTCTGTGTGTTCAGCTCCAGTGGTGACATGCACAGTCAGATTTTCTACATTTATTCACTGTGTAGAGCATGTTCTATAGAAAAATTGTTTCATTCAGTTGGAAACTAAATGTCAGAAAAAATGTGGAGAGAATTTTAAAAGAAGGGAATCGGCAAAAACTATTAAAACTGTTAAAAAAAATCAAATGGCAAATGGTCACATTGTGTACACAGACACCATGGGCAAGGTGGGTTAAATGTCTTGCCCAAGGACACAACAACAGCATTCATCTGTGGGAGCTGGAATCACACCAACAATCTATGGTGTGGTTAGAACTGTATAATAATATTATACTGGATCAGTTTTGTGTTACACATTTTGGGACCCTCAGGTTCCCCTCCATTTGTTATTATTCAGAAGTCCAGAGATTTTGGTTAGTGGGTAAACAGGTATCCCTGCTGACTCTTTGTTGTTCATAAACAGCTCACAAAAGCTAGTATGTTTTGTGCTAGTTCCAAGGTCAGAGTTGAAGTTTTAGTTTGTTCATGTTGAGAAATAATGACACCCCAAACAGGATATTTTGTTGTTTGCAGAGGGAATTTTAATACATAAATAATAGCAGCATTTTACGTTTTGCAAATTGCAGTTTCTGTTTAATTAATCTTGCAGTCCTACTTTCCTGTCTCTTTGGGCGTTTGGTCTCTGTATAAGTTCATGTTTGTTTGTTCCCTGTAGTGACCACATGTGCTCATACTTACGCATCCTCCAAAGGTGTCTCTAATGGGTTTGAAATCTGTAATCGCTGTCTAATGATGTGGAGCGCTTCCATTAGGGGCCTGGATGTAAATGACATTGCTGTTGCCGCAGTCACGCATTAAATAAGCCACAGCAACTTAATGTATGTCTGATTAAAAACATATCAGACGCACATTTGCTGTGAAGGAGTGCCGGAGGAGAGTGATATATGTAAACAACAGGGGAGCAGCTCTGTCAGTATTATAAGAGAGACGATACTGTTCCTATTCTTTTTTTATTTATTTTGCTTGTATTTATTTATGTCATATCTGTTCATGGTTATAGTCATAATTTTAACCAAAATGTAAATGTACAACGTAAACATCATTGCATTTGTAAGTGTGAGTTCTCTTGTTGTTCAGAACACACAAGTAGGAACATCTCCACACCACAGATGAGTCAGCTGCTCCCATACATGTTGAGGCAAATTGTTTTGACACGCATGTTCTTTATACAAACTATGGATTTAAAAGTAATGTTTCGTCATAGTTATTTTATGCATAGGAGTGGGCAATATGGATCTACTATTCAAAATATTTTTGAGCAAGTCCTATTTAAATGTGCTAAAATATGTCTTTAAAGGTGCACTGCATAACATGTTTAGTGTCCGCTACCTGCTTGTCTCTATGGAAATGTTATTGCTTTGTCTAGAATGTTCCACAGTATAGATTAAAACTATTTATAACAAGGGAGACAATTTGGTTACAGCACTACACTACATTACAATTTAGATTTGTGGAGAGTCGCCTGTATTCACGGAAGGAATTATTGTATTTTTGAGCAATAGAAACACCCATAATGAATAAACGCTGGATATATTTCATCTCGTACCATGGAACATTCCAAGGAAAGCAATAACATCTCCATGGGGATAAGTAGGTAGCTGGCCCTCCCCCAGAAAAGTTGCACAGTGCACCTTTAAATGTAGGTAAAATAATCCACAAAAGTGCAGAAATGTCACTTTGTACTGATATTGATGATTCAGTATATTGCCCACTTCTATGTAACAGTAGTCATCATGCTCAAAAGAAAACATCAGATAGTTTGTTGCTGGTTAAGTGCGAGACGTTTTTTTGGGACATGCTCTTTGAGTGAGAACATTACGACTCCACGGATGAGTCAGCTCCCTCGTGTGTTGAGCCAAATTTCTTGGTGCAGTCAAGTGTGAGTGTGCTCCTGCATTTGTGGAGGGGTCAATTTGGGCTACAGCCACTGCTGCACCGCCCCTAGTGCAAACGGGACACTCTGGGCCCAACGCAGCCAGCCCATGGTCAGTGTAAATCTAATGCACCCATGTGGAAATTGGCATCTCTGGCCGGGCTTTGTCTAAAAATAACTCACCAAATGTCACGAGAATGGCAGCCCCTTCGAACCAGGATGATTAGTTTTCTTACAGAGGACACAGAGGTGAAGATGAGAGAGGTGATGAAATATACAGTATAGTGATAGATCAAAAAGTACAGAAGGTTAAAGCGACGCCCAAAGCATCAAGCATGTGAAGGCCATCGTTGAATAATATAGTGTTACATAGGAGAGCTGGTATTGATCCAAGTACGCTTTTGGCTACAACTGTGCATATGATGAATAGACTTTTTTGTTCTGCTTACAGTCCCACCCCAGATCACCTCAAAACCCAGAGACCAGATAGCGACCCAGGGGAGGAGCATCTCGTTCCAGTGTGGCACCACAGGCAACCCCCCACCCGCCATTTTCTGGCAGAAAGAGGGCAGCCAGGTGAGCGGCTCGGGACAACAGGTCTTCACTACAGCTGTTAATGCAGTGAAAGAAGTAGGACGGAATAGATTTACTCAAAGCAAAACACTACATTTTGTTCTCTCTCATGCATAAGTAGTTCTCCTTTGTGCCAAAGTAACAGCAAAAACAACCTTTAAATGATTGTAAACAAGTAAACAACTGACTGACTTAAATAACTGATTAACTGTCATGTAAAGCATACACATTTTTGAATGAAAATACTGTAAAAATGCTTGCCTGAGATCCTGCATTGAAAACACAGAGGGATATCATTCTGGATTTGATAGGCAAGTAGAAATGCTACTAAAATTAAGTAAATTATTTGAAGGTCAATTAAACCTGTTTCCATAGTGAATCATTTGAAATTTGATCTATTGTATGGTTGCTTGAGTAATCCTTTATTGTCCAGCTCACAAAATGCATGCTTTCACCTACCCCCTACCCCCTGAAGACTCATACATGTTGGGTTCTAAAATGTCACTATGTTTTTTTTTCAAAAACTTGTAAATGACAATCTGCTGCTTGCTACGGTGAGATGCTGATCCCATTTCTATATTATGTTGTTTTGGGTCAATATGAAAAATTATGATAATCTACTCATAGTTGAATATTAAGTGTCTAAAGAAACTATCTTCTTTAAGTTTAAGTAAACAGAACTCTTTTTTTACTTTCACGTCTGCGTTTATGAAATATGCGTGCGTAGGATCATTCATGCAGATTAGTATGAAACCGGATATTTTTGTCTTATAGAGTGGATTTATTTTTGCTTAAAGGATCGCACCTACACTGCTCTGTTTACCATAAGAATAAGGAATTCACCACCGTTTGGATTGAAGATGAGAATGACTCACTGAAATATGAACAGGTTTTGTCTGATCCGATCATACTTTTCTTCTGACACCTTTTGGAGTTAGCCCACACTCTCACACACACTCCAATCGCGAGAGGCGTACGAGTAAGTGCAGCAGTTGCATTTGCATTTGGCTGAGATAACTGTGCAGACAATGTGTTGGAAGACATTGCAGGACTGTGTTGGCAAGCAATGCCTTTCCCACTTGTGCTGAGAATAGTGGGTAGAAATTAGGATGGAAACAGCAATAGTTGAGTAATTACTTGTTACGTTTTAGTGATTTTACTTCTTATTGAGTGTTATTTCATATGTAAACTATTATCTGTTGCACCTTAGGCCTGTCACAGTAAAAAACAAAAAAATAAGTATGATATATTGCTGAAGAAAATATAGATGATTAACAATTATATTCAAACTAATTTATGCAAATGGTACAATAACCCTAAAGCAGGATTATTCATCCCAAAATACCGTGTTGTACTGAATCTCACTGGGACCTTCAGGTAAATAAAAAAAAAAAGGTAAAGGTAAAAAAATAAATAAAGGTAAATTAAATGAAGTCATATAGAGATACAAAATGTAAAATATTGATATTTTTCTAGTCTTAAATGTTTGTTTTTGTTTTCCAGTGTTTAATACAAGTACACATATGATTTTAACCCCTGACAATTTTTGTTGGATATGTTGTTTATACAGGCTTGTATTATAATACTATACTATGTAATAGTAATGTGTATATGCCAAGGAAGCAGGCAGCAGACCAGGTGTGGATGATTCTTCAGGGTAAACCCATAGAAAACACTGGCCCGCTTCTACACTGTCCCTCACTATAAATAGCCTGTTGACCTAACACAGCAGCTGGGATGAAGACTTGAAATGACTTAAAAACTCAAAACAGTCTAAGCACACATTTTTCTGAATAAGCATCTCCACAGGACAGCCAGGCTTGGCTTTGCTGTTTGCAGAGCTTTTTGCTGTAGTTGTAGGATTATCTGTCGCCCTGTAACCTTGGTCTCTCCACTCAAGTCTAAGCCTCTTATGAGAATGAAATAGATGGCTGAATGACAGTGTGCAGCCCTCCCCTGTGTTGTTCCCATCCTCTCACTTACACAAACATAGCGCCAAAGCGAGTCAGTGAACTTGAAGCTAACAAAACTCTTTCTTCCACTGTTTTAATTATAAAATGATTTGGGGAAAAAACATTTAGTATTGTAGCCTTAGACAGTTGGTGCAAAGAAATCTTTTCAGGACAGGCCTCTCTGCTATCACTTCCTTGAATTAAATTAATTGATGTGATCTGTTAATAGTGAAATGAACACATTTGGGTTTTGCAAAGAGATAAGCTGCTAATTTAGAGTTGTTAGAATTGCAATTACAATTTTGGTGTGCAGTCTTTTCCATTTTATTGCCCATTCAAATTAAAACAATTTAACTGATAAAATTCCTTCTCTGTGCTTCAGTTGTTGCTGTTCCCTGGCCAGCCGCCCTCACAATCTGGTCGCTACTCTGTGTCTATGAGCGGAGAGCTAACTATCAGCGACGTCCACCCTGAAGACTCAGGCTTCTACATCTGCCAGGCGATAAGTGTGGCAGGGAGCGTACTGACCAAGGCCCTGCTCGAAGTGGAAGGAGGTGAGACTTTGTCCAGTCATTGCTAAAAGATTTTTTCTTTATTCAGACCTGCTGGCTAATGAGCGGAAACCATTGTAATGACTTTGTTTGGAGCATATCAATGAGGCTTGCAGACCTGAGCTGTTAGACACCGTATACTGGATGAGCTATGGGCACGAGCTTAATGTTTTCTGTAGTCAGGGAGCTTGTAATCAGAAGATTTAGAACTATGCATGTGTCACCTATTGTTTTCTGTCTACTAAGCATTGCGGCAGTAGGATGTTTAATGTTTATTGCTTTTATCCAGTTTTTAGCATCTAATGTTTCTTTTTGCTTTATAGAAAGATATTATTAATAATAATAATAATAATAATAATAATAATAATAATAATAATAATAATACATTTTATTTATATAGCACTTTTCTAAATACACAAAGACACTGTACAAAGAATACAATTAAAAAGAGTACTGGTACATATTTAAAAAAAACAAACAAAACAAGGTAGTGAGACAAAATATAGGCATTATTTAAAAGCATTTACTACTGTTGATGACTAGACTCAGGATCCATCATATCGAAACCTTATTGATTGTACATCATAATAATGCTACTGCTACAAAATCATTTGAACTGTCACAATAATCGAATCATAAATGCTGCAGTTAACTTTATAGAAAGTAAACAAAAAAAAACTTGCAAACCTTGTAGTTTTGACCTCTACAAAGATGAAATGAAATGTATTGAATTCTTGTTAATTGGTTAAGTGGTTCATATTTCTTCTTCTCTCAAAAAAATATGCTCTTGGATTTAGAAAATGTTCAGTGTCAACAAACATTTCAAAAAAGTCTGAAATTCTGTCAATGTCAGTGAGGTAAATTGTACTGTATGCATCGAACAAAATACTTAGCATAATTAGCAAATAGTTTTCGTATAGTTAGCATAGTTTTTACTTATCGTATTTTTTGGACTAGAAGTCGCTCTGGAGTACAATTTGCACCAGCCAAAAAATGCGTAATGAAGAAGAAATTTATTTTATAAAATCAGAGATCAGGAACCGACATTTCATATCCAAAGGCAAGTTATAGTAATGACAATAGACTAAAGAACAACAGGCTGTTAACGTCACATATTAAGAGATATTCAGATAACTATAACATAAACGACAGAAAAAGTTTACCAAACTCTCCATCTCACTCCAAATCACTTCATTCTTCATCCTTGGTGTCACTTCTGAGCAACTCCGTGACTTTCGGAGGAAACAGAGCGCTGCTTCCTCTTCTGTGTAGTTGTCAGTCTCAGCATCAGTTCCAGTTAGAATTATTCCGGCCTTTCTGAATCCCGACAGGATGGTTTCCGTTGTCACTGATGTCACTTAAATTTTAAATTTTCAGTGGTACAGAAGTAATGGTGCGATCGACTGACATGATACAGACAAGACAGCGGCTCTTTTTGCAGGAAACATGCACAGTGGAATGAAGTGACAGTGGTACAGGAGTAATAGTAGTAGCAGATAAGCCTAGAGCGCCCTCTCGCGGCTGTCAGTGTGAGAATTTTAATATATAAGTCGCACCGGAGTATAAGTTGCAGGACCACCCAAACCATGAAAAAAGGTGCGAGTTACACCCCGAAAAATACGATACTTGACATCCCCTGTGTTGTGTCCTCTTCCCCTTAGGTCCCTCTGGCCGTGTACCTCCCATCATTCGCCAAGGCCCGGCCAATCAGACGGTGTCTCAAGGTTCGAGTGTTCAACTGCACTGCCGCATCATTGCCGGCTCCTCTGTCAAAATTTCCTGGGAGAAGGATGGGCAGACACTTCAGGGGAAGAAAACTCGCCTGACCTTGATGGAAAATGGCACACTGCAAATAACAAACATAAAGGTGGGTGTGTGTGTGTATATGTATGTGTGTGTGTTTGGCTTAAGTGGAACTCATTTATCGAAAAGGGCATAAAAAGACTTCTGAAAAGCATTTGGGCTTAAATAGAAATGGTTCACACTGTGCCGCATAATATGGTAAACAGTTCTGCCTGACCTTCTTTCACTGACATCTACACTTTTCTGTTATATATTTTCTTTGTGAAAGGTGAGACTGAATTTTAAGGAATCTCTCTTGTGAGAATATGAGTTCATGTGGTGTGTAATTGAAGTGTAAATGAATGGGTATGTGTATGAATGCTAATGCGTTCTGAATTGATGGTAGAGATGGAGGAAGTTCTAATAATTAAATCACAAAATTAAAATATGATTGAATGGTAATTGTATTTATGAAAGAAAGCAAAATACATTTGTTACCACTACAACCAAAATTTACCCAAAGGTACTGGCAATATTACATAATGCCTCTGCCCATTAGATGTGGGGCGATGATCAAAATGTTGATAAGACTGTGAATCTTGTTTATTAGATATGAAAAATTTTAATATCAAGTATATTGTTTACAAAAATAAGTTATAACAAAATGCTGCAACAAGAGCTAAATATTGTTAACTTCCAAATAGCTGTATAAAGTTAAGTTTCTGCACTTTTATTGATAATTTTACAGTTTTTCACATTTGTCTGAGACGAGGGCAACAGTAGCTCAGTAGTAGAGTGTTTGTCCACTGATGCGAATGTTGGTAGTTTCAATCCCGCTCTCAGGTTGGTGGTGTGATTCCAGATTCCACAGATAAATACTGTCATTGTGTCCTTGGGCAAGACATCTAACCCACTTTGAGAGTCTGCGTATGCTGGTGTATGAATGCGTGTGGATGAGTGGTTCCTTGATGCGCTTTGTGGACTTTGAAGGTAGAAATGGACTAGAGGTAGACGGATTGACCATTTAAACCTCAGCTAATACATTTTAAGACATTCCTGTTGAACTGACACATTATTGTCTCCCCAAAATAATCAGTTTTTGTCAATATAGCCCACTCCTAGTAACCACCCATTAGCAATAGTCAAACTCATTTTGAGACATAAATACACATGTTAAAATTATATTATGTCCTATGTAAAACCAATAGTTAATTTCTATGTCTTGATGAGAGCCCAGTGACCGCCCATCTAAGGTTCAGCAGCCACACAAGGGACAACGCAAAGTCAGCATCATTTATGTAATTGATGCCAAATCATTACTTGGTTTTTAATTAAAAACTCTTGCATGACGTATGTGCTTACTGGCCTCCTCTGTCACACTGCACTGTCCTCATCAGTGGATACAAACTTGCAGCATTAAGCTTTGGTCCAGTGCACTGGAGAGGCGGAGGAAATCTGCCATGCCAATGTGTTCAATGGAACAGAAGACATGCATTAGTGTGACATGAGGGGCGGCGAGCTGGAGAAGAAATGGAGATGACGAGCGAGGGACTAAAAATATTTAGCCTTCCACTGCCCCTACCGCTATCAATATTTCAGCTACAGCAGTCTTCAGCTAAGGAAGTTCACCTGGCCACACGCTGCGCTGCCGGTCTGTCAGCCAGAGGTCATCGCTGCAGAGGATGATCTCATAAGGGCCGATGAGAGACTGAGCCAGAACCAGCCTGAGTTAGCGCCAGGGCCTGCGTATGCTTTATAGTACAGAGCAGAAGGGCAGGTGCTGCGTGCTGCACTGCTCTGTGGTTTGGAGCAATGAGGCTCCAGCAGCAGCTTGGCCCAAGGTTATTTGTCAGTGTACTCTTCGTAGTTGAATGCCACTGTATAATGCACTGACTTTTTAGAAGAGCTTCACTTTTGTACTTCACTATAATTCAACAAATGTTTTTTCATATCTCTCTTTTCAGGACTCTGATTCTGGGGTGTATACATGTGTAGTGTCCAGTCCTACAGGGGAGTCGACCTGGAGTGGGGTCTTGACTGTTAAAGGTACTATTAATATCATATTATACGTACAATAGCAAATATCATTTATTAGTATTGTCTTGTACCATCATCATCTTTATTAGTGCAAAATATAAACATTTAAATGTCATAAATGTTGATTGAAATAGTCAAATGTAGCTTTCCTTAACTTATACACCACTTTTGTTCCAGAAAAGGGGATTTCATCAGTGCCCAGAGCATCTGAGTTCATCCAGCTTCCCGGACCGCCACAGAAGCCCATAGTGACAGAGGTGACCAAGCACACAGTGACTCTCACCTGGCAGTCCAACCCACACGAAGGGGGCGCTGCTGTCACCTCTTACATCATTGAAGCTTTCAGGTGAACCTCCCACACATGAGACTGTCTAAAGGCTCCGTGCCCATTCCTTCCCATGTATTTGAGTAAATATAAATATGTCTTACCCCGTTACAGAGATATTGTATAAGTAGCTCTTGAGGTCAAAATAAGTTGGCTGCGTGGTGTCTACATTTTAAGTAGAAAGCATTTTATTGTCCGATAATCAGGAATCAGGCACGTTAGCATGCTAGTTGTTGTTGGCTTTACATCATGGGAACATGCACTGGTCTCTGAGAGTTGTGAAAAGCACATGTGAACTCCCTGTGGGGACTATTTAGGATGATTGTTGTGTGTGTGAATAACTTTAGACCACCACAAATCATTTGAATTTGTTTTATTGTTTCGATGTATGAGGTATTCATATTTTGTGAAGCACTTTGTAACTAGTTTTTGAAACGTGTGCTTCAAGTGAAGTTGTTATTGGCCCGAGCCTATAACAGAGTAACTGGCGAGGTCTGTTCTTCTTCGCCCGTTTCTTCTTCTCTCTTATTATTGTTCCTTGCAAACAATCGTGATTTTGAGGGCCTAAACGTATGGGATTGACCAGTCTGGTGAAAAATTTGATAAAATGGACATCGCGACAATGCCCAAAGTGACCCAACTCAACAGTGCTGCCTAGAAGTGGATCTTTATGGGAGTGGAGACAAGCAAAGTAGGTGAACTAAATTCAGAACAGTAATGGCAAATAATAAGACAAGCCAAAAGTTGAATAGGCGCCTACCCCTATGATGGACAGAAAGTTGGCCATATTGGATTAAAAAATTCTCAATTCTCAAGACTACAATTGATCATAATTATTATAATATGTTATAATCATAATATACTGCAAAGACACTTTGGCAACAAACCATCAACCTTTGAATAGATATTAAGTACTGTGTATATGATGTGCAATAAATTGCGATGCAAACTACGTTTTCTGTAGGTTTAGCTCATGAGGCTGCTCTTCTGGCTTTGACAGTCACTCCTGCCTGTTTCTGAAACCTCTGTTCACAATCCACGTGTTTAGTGTCTGTTTCGTGGTTGGAGTAAGTTTGAAAGTCCGTGTAGAAGCACTTTCTGCCCCTCTCAAGCTGTGTTCAGGCAGCAAGTGTCTGGCGTGAACAAATCGCATCAAATGCCCCTAGTTTTCCTTCTTGACTTTTTTGAGTCATTCGCTTTATTTGTGCATCCAGGAGGCTCGAGTTTGGGAATTTGGTCCAATCTATTCACTGTGTTCGCTCCAGAAGGATCAACTGCGGCTGTACAGTGTGCTGTTTTTATTTTGAAAAAACTTGGAATCAAGTGGGTTACAATGCTTTATTTAATGTGGAGGCAATGTGAACCAGTGAATGCCCAGCGCCGTTTTTGGGTTCACCCAATCCTCCAGCAGACTGAGACAGGGACCAGACAAGGACCAGACCGGGACTGAGACCAGGACTGAGACCGGGACAAGACTGGGCCTGAGATCGGGACCAGGACCAGGATTGAGACCAGGACCAGACTGGGACTGAGACTGGGACCAGACCAGACCTATTTATGCATTTTATTGGTGGGTCACTATCAACAGAAATTAGAAATCGTACTATTATTATGATTTAACACAAAAAATGCAGCACTAGCTATCTGTTAGGGTTAGGTCAGCATTTATGCATCTGTGTATTGTCTGTAATATATGTATTACATAATACATCATATATATAAGTATATATTGCTTTTTTTTTTTTTTTTATTCTATTAGTGATTTGTCAGTTGTTCATCCTATCCTTGGTTTTACACTATAGTGCCCCAAACTATAGAGATGACATGTCAACATTATCAGATTTGTGCCATATTTGGGGAATAAATTCTATCCATGACTATGCGCAAAAAATTATATTATGGACATGGGGAATTTTCCATGGTTGACCAGCAGGTGTGCAAATATTAAAAAAACAAAGGGGCCCTGTGTAATTTTTGTGATGAAGGTTCTGTGGATCTGGGCAGCTGTCATAACATGCCGGGCGGTCACCTGCGAGTGGCGTGGGCCTGGGTCAGGGCCATCCTCGCCCCAGGCGGCTTTAATTGTTATTAATATAATTTAAAATGAACTAGTTCTGTTTTTTCATGTTTAACAATTTAAAAGTGGCTTTAATTATTATATTAGATAAACAAACCTCTACTCTTGTATTTTGTGACATGTTCTTCTGACTGCATTCAAAACAGTTTGTGCTCTCGCCTCTCAGCATGGAGCTACTGTGACTGTCCAAAGACTTTTTAAACTGCAGTTGCAGCAGTTTATGTGTCTTAGTAAGCTGTTACAGTTTCAGTCCTATTGAACACAGTTAAAAGAAAATCTAGAATTCTAGAAATTGTACACTTACTTTATTATTTATGAGCTATTATAGACCCATTTGCTGCTGTATCCTGAAAAGAGCCATTGCAGTCCCAACACCCACCTAAAGTGAGGCAAGTAAAAAGCTTGTACTGCAGTGGTCAGCTGGCACCTTCACCTTGTCCTTAGTCGATGGGAGGAGGAAACTCTGGCCCAGTTGGAAAGTCCACTTATTCCCCCAGTAGACAAATTAGACCAAGATGAGTGTGTGACGAAACAAAAGCGGCCACATGCTGTACTCACAAGTGTGTTTAGGGTCACCAAAGTGCCATAGCAGGTTTCAATAAAACACTAGCTTACCACATAGTAGAACCATGTCCCAGAGAATGCATTTTTGTTACAATATCAGTGGTAGCCGAGTTTAAATGGGTTGGGTAGTGTCAGGATAACAAAGTTGGGTATATTGCTGAAAGAAATATAGACAATAAAGGATAATATTGAGACCAATTTATGCCACTGACACAATTATCCTAAAACAGGATGCCCAAAAACTCTTCTAAACATATAATATCATTAAAAAAAAGCAAATTGCAATAAATAAATAGCAGAATGAAACACTTTAGGAGTTAGTTTGTATCTTTAAAGAGTTAAACAAGTTATTTATTCAACCCTCTATGGCTCAGATCTAATGAGAGAAAAGGGAAAATAACAAAAACCTCCCTACTAATACTAAGAAAAAGTAAATACATATTGATTGATTTATTCATATAGTAAAGCCCAGATGTTTATGTAGCATTGCCATCACAATGAATATGTGAAGACCATTATGTGAAATATGTATAAAGATTTGTCAAATGCAGAGGACAAATTCCCTTATAGGGGACAATAAAGGCTAACTTAACCTATGTTGGTTAAACAGAACAATTCTTCTTTATCACTTTGTCTCAGTGGTGAATGTACCTCTATGAGCTGATATCATCATTCATGTGTGCTATGCTCTCTGAACCTTTTGAGGTGACATTGAGGTGAAATGAATAAATGTTTCTCTGAAATACTAAGAGATAAAACCAACATATTCATCAGGAGCAACTTTGAAATGTGTATGGGCCTAACAGTGACTAGCCTCAGTGAGTAGGAGGTTATAAGGACGTACAGAAAGACCAATGTAGGTGTGTAAAATATTCATTTTTACATTTTTTGCACAAATTTGTATATAATATGGCATTATAAATATAGAGATTTTAATCAAAATACTTAAAGGTGCATTGTGTAAGTTTGATGGTCGAGGGTCTGTCAAACACTTTTCTCCGTGGAGTTGTTTTTGCTTTGTCTGGAATGTTTCACGGTATGGTATTAAACCTTTACATCTTCATGGAGACCAGACCAGACCAAGTTACAGGTCTGATCTGTGGAGAGGTAGCACCACTCACAGTCAGAATGACAGTTTTATAGGTATGTTTAAACTATAAAGCCACCTGTAACTGAATAAATGTAAGGTAAATCTGTTTAATGTCACACTGCAGAACATTCAGGTGACGGACCCCAACCAAAAAGTTACTTAGTGCACCTTTAAGTGAAAACATTTTACTAATATTGTTTTTTTCCCTGTTTTCTACAGCCAGTCAGTGGGAAGCACCTGGCAGACAGTTGCAGACCATGTGAGACAGGAGAGGCACACAGTAGTTGGACTTCTTCCCAACACAGTGTATCTTTTCATCGTAAGAGCCGTCAACTCCTATGGCCTCAGTGACCCCAGCCCCATCTCCGAGCCAGTCAGGACACAAGGTAAAATGTACTTGGTATACTTTGTAGTTTTCTGTTTTTCTTATTTGAAGATAGTAGATAGTATGTGCTGCTACTGCTGAAACAAAGATTATGTTGAGGGGAAAAATGATTTGCATGTGAAGTTTCAAAACTAATTGCTTTCTCAGTGTGATACCCTTTCTGCCCTAAGCGATGTTGAATTTCATCAAAGAGTTCTCCATTCTCTATTTTTTGCTGGTTTGGTGCTTCTTCAACTGTTCAAATTGGAAACATTGTTCTTTTAGATGGGAGCCCCACAGAACAGGGCGTGGACCACAGACAGGTGCAGCGGGAATTAGGAGAGGTGTCGATCTACCTGCAGAAGCCTGTGGTGCTATCTCCAAACTCTGCCAGGATTTCTTGGACAGTGAGTCAAGTACTTGGCTGGGTAAAAATACATACATTGAACTTGGCATACACTTGAAGGGCACACTAATCTCCATACCCAGAAATGGGTTATCTTTACTGCACAGTAATTTGAGGAGGGCAGATGATTGATAATATTGTGAATATTGTTTTGAAGATATCCACAAATTAAATTTTTCATCATTTATAATTTTAGCTGATTAGAGCTGATTGAAAATAGGGAAACATATCAATTTGTTATCCAATTAAGGACCTGAAAGTAATAAAACTAAAACTAATACATTCAACTACAAGTTTTAACATATTTCTGTTAGATTAGCCTAATAGCATCTGTATATTGTCATAAGGCAAAAAATATTGAAATTTATATTACATTTTTGTGAATATTCTTCACCCCGAACAATAATGGCTTGGTATAATATGTAACTAACTATGGTCATTACATAATTGTTATAAATGTTATAAATCTGTCTTTCTTTCTTATTTTATGGTGATGAAATATATACTTACCCTACCCCAGTATGAAGAAAATAGAAAATATTGTCAGTATTTTCTTGTTCATCATAGTGTAAAGGGGCTGCCAAATGCAGTTATCACTCTTTATCCCAGTTACAGTGCTATTTACATCCATATTCCCAAGATGCCACAAAATAATACATGTTAATTTGATTTTTTACAGGTTGCCCATCAGTCTCGCTACGTTCAGGGTTACAGGATATTTTACCGCTCCATTGGCAGCTCTTGGCTCGTTCAGGATGTAGAGGCCACTTCAGACCAGAGTGCTGTCTTGGTAGATCTCCATCCAAGTCGAGATTATGAGGTGAAAATACGACCTTACTTCAATGAGCTACAGGGTCACGACAGCCTCATGATTCTACTGCGCACACCTGACGAGGGTAAGCAAAGCCCTGGTGTTTATCTCACTAAACACTGTGTTAATACTAGCAAGAGGACCAAGAGTAGACTCTATGTTTGCTCATGCTATATTATATCACTGTCTAATAATATGTGTCCTCTTTCACTGTACACATACATCTTATCTTATTAAAGGTGCACTGTGTAACTTTTCTGACGGGGTTCGGTGTAGTAATGTTTCTTTCCCTGGAATGTTTCACAGTATGACATTAAATCTAACTATCTAAAATTTATTTAAATGAAGCTGATTTTATTGCTAAAAAAAATACCTTGAAAAACTGTGTATGGGGTCGCCTCGCCACAGATCTGACCTGTAACTTGGCCTGGTGGTATCATCTGCGTGTTTCCATGCAGACATACTGTTAAAGTTTCTAGGCAACACAATAACATCTCCCTCCACTGAAAAAGTTACACAGTGCACCTTTAACAAACATAAAATATAAAGCAAAATAAATATTCTATATATTTTTATGCATTGAACCAAATTTCACACTTTTATATCAATTCAAAATGGAGAGCTCTTTTGTATGTCTGCAGTGTTAAGTGGGCCTCCCGAGGCTGTCTCAGTGGTCCAGCTCACCAACAGCTCTAGCATCAGCGTTTCCTGGGAGCCTCCAGCTCATAACGTCCAAAGCGGCATTGTCCGTGAGTACAAGGTGAGACTACCTTCAGATTAGCTCTATTCTCCCTTCTTCTATTTGGAAGATATTCATTTCTGTGTGTATGCTCAGTCAGTGTCATTAAGTGCAAATTAGTATTCAGTCGTTGCTCAGTTCGGCGCTAATTTGCTGTTTTGATAATACTGAATTAACAATTTGTAAATGCTTGTATTTTGTTGCCAATACATGTGCTACTGCCAAACACTCAGTGGTGATATCCAAATCTCGTCTAAAGGCTGACTGTCCTTATCATCTGTTGGTGAAAAAACTGTCACTTCTGATTGTCTTCGTATGAACACAACACTGATTACTAATCATGGAGCTGCTATTCCAGAGGAAAATCAAAACATGCCAAAATGCTATGTTGTTTTAATTTTTCTTCCCATCTGCGGTAGTCAAGCCGAGAAAAATGACTAAGGGGCACATGAAGGATCCAATATACACAATTTGGAGCATGTGATTGTTATATTAATATCAAGAATATCTATAACAGAATACAAGATAAATGTGTATTTTTATCCCCAGTTAGTGTATGAGAACTTGGGGTTCCAAAAGCTAGCAAACTCTCACAAATGAAAAGGAATATTTTTCTTAAGATGCCAGTCATTGTAGCCTTCTATTGTATTGCACATAATAGCATTTGTAGCATAGTTTCACTCTACTTGCAGTGTTGTGTCTTATTGTATTATCATTATTTTTACTAAATTTTCTATCAGTAAATGTCAATATTCAAGTTAAACTGATCTGTATATTTCTTACATTGAAAGTGCACTGCGTAACATTTCTAGTGGAGGGTCTGCCACCTGTTTGTCTCTATGAAAATGTTATTGTTTTGTCCTGAATGTTCCAGTATAGATTAAACCTATTTGGCACAAGAGAGAAAAGCAAGTTACAGCACTACACTACTACAATTTACATCTGTGGAGAGTCGCCCTTATTCACAGAAGGAATAATGGTATTTTTGAACAATAAAGACACCCCTAATGAATAAATCCTAGATGAAGCAAACATTTCCATGGAGATAAATAACTGCTATGAGAAAAATTGCGCAAGGCACCTTTAACAGTGATGTGTTTTGCTCAGGTTTGGTGCATGAGTGAGAGCCTGGATGTGGACAGACAGATTAACAGGACAGTGGATGGGTCTGTGCTGTCCATTCTGCTGAACGGCCTGCTGCCTGACGTCCCCTACACTGTGGTGGTGGCTGCTGTCACCGGGCTGGGAGTGGGCGCTCTCAGCCCCCCTGTCGACCTGCTTCTCAGTGAGTCATCCAAACTGCTAGAATACTGTACAAAGAGACTAAATATAAAGATTCAGATAAAGATTTTGATTTATTTACTAACGAGAGGATCTTTACACCAATACATCAAAACTTTAATACAAAGCACACGATGTATAAAACTTAACCAAATTAATTCACAACTTGAGTTAACAATGGGAAAAGCTAAAAGATAACTTAAATAAAATAATGGTCAGTCTATTCCAGTGTTTCCCAAACTTTTTTTCTGGGGACACATAATTTTAAAAGTCATAAACCTTCATGATCCAAGTCAGTAGACATTATTCGTAAATCACAAAATAAAGGTGCATTTATTTGACCATTATTCAACATTAATGAGGATATTTTATAGTTGACTGAGTGATCGTGTCTCTCTGAACATTTAATATTACTCAAGTTTTAAACAATGAAAAATAGTCACTGAACCAGCAATAAAAGGATCCATAAGTCGCCTATTTGGACATTAAATGTAGCCCATTTATTTTTCTTTTCAGCTTTCAATTGAACCAGAAATATTGGAACAAAATAGTCAATAAAATAATCACAAAAAGATCAGAAATTATACAAAACATGTCTTAACATTTCAACATGTGTCAGAACTGTATATTGCAGACCTACATGCAGATTATGACAAGAAAACCAAAAAAAACTCTTGTGACCCACCTGAGGGCCGCGACCCAGTCTTTGGGAAACGATGGTCTATTCAGTGTGTGTCACTTCTGAATCTTCAACTTTCTCAACACCAACTGTTCTAAAGTGTGACTAAAAATTATAGATTTAAGTGTCAAGAATATAAACATGTTCTTTGAAAACTTCATTTGTACAGATCTTTTTTTTTAAGATTTCATATTTTCAAAGTCTCAAAGTGTAACGTTCACAGACATTACAGCTGAGGAGTCATGTTTTACTATATAGTTGACCAAGTGAACCACCAGTCTTGTTACATAATAAAGAAACATACAAAGCATATAAGTCAGGGTCACTACATACTACTGTGTCCTTGCAGCATGACAGGTCTGTATTAATGTTAACTTTCTTGTTCACAGCTCTACCGCTGGAGTCTACAGTGAAGAAAAGCAGCAATTTCAGCTTATCGGAGCAGATCACAAATGTTATCTGCCAGCCGGCCTTCATCGCAGGGCTGGGCGTAGCAGCGTGGCTAGTGCTAATGGGCTTTAGTGGTTGGCTGTATTGCCGACACAGAAGAAGAAAACAACTGGGGCATTACACCACCTCTTTTGCATACACACCAGCAGGTAAGGACAGTAACTGTGCTTTTTAGTTGATTAGAGGATTTCATGGGTTTAAGGTTCTTGTTGTATGCAGCATTTTAAGAGTTTTTCACCATACAAAAGATAACATATTAAAGTGCCCATGACAGACTTAGATAATTTTCTTATTTTGACTTAAGCAGGTGGGATAATACCTGTAATAAATAGAAATGATAGTTTTACACCAATCAAGAAGCAATTTGTAGAAAGAGTTTTTAAAAATATGCTGAAAATTACAGAAAGTTCCATATTGAAGACATCACACTAGAGAGAATTATGTCTAAAGGTTTAACACAATTTAAATGATACTTTAAACAATATTTCAACAAAATAAAAGTGTATTCTTATAATTGTATTTGTCCAATAATAATTTTTGTGTACATTAGAAGAGTTTTGGCCCAGTGTACAATATGCTTGCTAGGTGACAGTAATGTAATTGCCTATTTCCCACCTAAAAAAATGTCTAAAATAGGAATTAACTGTGCTTTAGTAAAATTAGTCATTTAACCTGTCATAGGCACTTTACGTTTTAACATGTTAATTGCTATGACAACAGTCCAAATTATTAATCATTTTGAAGGACTACTCCGTGTGCATGCTCCAAGGTTGTAAAACTGAAAGGGGCATCTTGTGTAAAAACTACTGGGACTATAAATTCAATTGTGTGATGAAGGAAAGCGTTTTAAGTGTTATTAGCAGAGTGGATGAAGGAGGAAAAGGTTTATGTTTCAACAAATCTCAATGACAAATTTCCACTGAAGCATTAGGAACATCCTCAGCTTTGATAAATGGTTTTAATTTAAACTTTTGTAGCACTGTAAGATAGACTTCACAAATTCTGTTAATTAAAATGTATCTATATTCCCATAAGGCATCTCTCATGTCTGGTAAACACCATCATCAGGGGTATTATCAGTAAATTGTAACAGCTAAAATTTTTTTGGCGTTCTTTGGCTCAGGGCCACATAAACATACAGGAAAGGGTGTTTTTTGACTTTCCACAGACAACAGTTGTGAAGCAACAAATATGATGCAGTTACTACTTGAACTTTACCAATAGCTCAATTAAGACAACTATGAAATTTCCAAGGTGTCCCTAAAATAGCCAGAAAGTGTAGTGTACATTAACAGTTTCACTTATGCTGCTGCCATGATTGTATTTCAGTCCATTTCTTAATCAAATTACATGTGCATTGATTTGTGCTAAAGGCTGTTCTTATGGATCTTTCAGTGCTCTCCCAGTTACAGTTAGGTCAATATTACACCCTGTATCCACCAAAACATGTAAATATTCACACAATCTGAAAGCTAGTTTAGGCTGAAGAATTATGCAAGAGCTTTATGTACAACAAAACTGAGAGAGGAACTGGGAGATTTAGTTATGTTTTGTTTGAGTATATAGTAATAATAACAACAACAATAATAATAATAATAATAATAATAATAATAATAATAACTATTACGGGAGTCAGAAAGCCTCATTGATCCTACCCATATTAACACAATTTTCCCTTAAAGATAGCTTCCCCTTTTCCAACCATTAATTATACCATCATACATAACATCAATGCAACAAATTCTATTAACCATGGTCAGATATTCTTTTGAACTAGTATTGCTGATTTTGACTGATAAAGAGGTACTCTTTTTGATTGTTATTGTCTTATAAGGACCTTTATTATACAAAACTGGTCATTATGAGGTTTATGCCATGTTATTATGCTCCTCAAAAATATACCCAGTTATGTTTTTTTTTTCATTCACATATGTTTGTAATAAAGTAATCTTTTATTATTAGTGTGTCGACATCTCCAAAGCTCAAAATGCTCTTTTCCACTTTGTGATGTCATGTAGTGGTAGTTTTCAGGTTTACAGGTACCATTTACATTTAGTTCAATAGAGACTGACAAGTCCAAATCTGAAATTATCCAAATGATTCTACAGTAGTGAAGGTATTTAAAGTTTAGAAACACAGTGGAGCACATCCAGTATTTCCACATGACATCACAAGGTGGAACAGAGTGCTTTCTGTCTGAGAGAAGAAATCATCCTAAAAATGTTATGTGTGTTAAACATGTGTGAATAAAACTCCAGGTATGTTTTAATGTGAAAACATCATTATATCAGAGATCAGAAAACAGCATAATATGGGCCCTTTAAGTGCAAATGCTTTCTGACTTTAGAAACATCTAGGCCAGGAAATGAAAGACTGTTGAGTACCAGTATCTATTTTTGATAATTAAGTTGTATGATTTGAAAATGTACATGATTTTTTACAGTTTCAACTGTTTACTTAACAAGCTGCCGTGAGCCTTATAGTATTCCCTGGTTAAAATGAATCTAAACATTTGTCTCTTTCTCATCTTGCAGTAGGTTTTGCTCACAGTGAGGGCTCAGGGATCATCAATGGAGGGTAAGGCACAATAGCGCGCCATTCATTCACTTTATTATAAAAGCCAAAAAAAAAAAAAAAGCCTGTCATCTGATAAATGATTTTTAAATCTGTAGACCTGGCTTGTTGGGGTCCAATATGGGAAACTACCCATGGCTGGCTGACTCGTGGCCAACTCCGAATCTCATCCAAAATAGCAAGGACTCTGTGGACTGCTGCTCCGGAAAACTGGACTCTGAAAAATACTACAACAGTAAGAGCATTTCAACCCCTTAAGTTCAACAATTTATCACTTTATAACTTGGCTACATATTATGTATAAAAATGTGACCAAAGGATGTTCATCATGGTCGCTATTAATGGGTGATCATTTTCTATTCATAAGTATTTGGGTGACATTCACAGGGTCAGATTTTCGCGGCCAGACCAATGGGATTGCGTTTCTTTTGAAAGTGCAACTCTTGTGTGCTGTTTGTAAAGGGCTTGAGTGTTTGGAGTGTCTGCTGTGGTCCATTTCAATACATCAAAATTACACCAAAGAAGAGATGACAGTGGCACGTTGAGAGCTGAAAAAGGACTGGTTATTATAGAATGTAAATGTGTTTTACTTTGAGTCTATGCGATGGTCAAACATATTATTATAACTACTAGTTGTAACATAACATAAAATGCTTTATACACAGATCAAGGACAACAAAAAACAACTCGTATAGTAAAAGCATTGTTTAATACATTTTCAGGTATAATGAACTACACCAACCAATCAGAGAAGAGAAGCACTGCCTCCAATGATAGTCCCATCTACAGCACAATTAACACAACAGCGGATGATGACCTGTTAGCTTATTATGACACATACTCCACCAAGTCCTACTCGCAAGGCCCAGACCCATACAGCAGTAATCCAGCTCTGTACAACACAGGCCTGGTGGATCTCGACCAGTGGACCCTCCAGTCTGGCCAGTCAGGCTCAGAATACGCCAAGCTTCAGTACACCAAGAAGAACAATGGTGAGAAGGGTACTTTTAACAAGCACAATTTTGGTTGTGGTGCTTGAACTTCTATTTGAGTATATCTTTAGCCATGTAACATTTACTTGACATAGTTTCATTACTCTTATTTCCACCACTGGTTCTTGGACACATCTGGGAGTAATGAAGGACTAGCATGAGCATGAAGAGTGAATGTTACTGCAACAACTTTCCCCAGACATAATAACAATTATCTGTTTTAGTATTTTTTACTAGATTTTTCTTTCTATTTGACTGTATATAAAGATAAACACATAATAAATAAAAAGATAAATACGTTTTTTGTTTTTTTTTGCCTTGCTATTACAATAGTTTAAATGTAATAAAATATACAACATATATACTTATGTTATATACTTTTTTTTCAGCTTATGTCATTTTTTTCCTCAAAGCATATTAGTCATTCCAAACAATTATGCTTGCAGACAAACTGGTAAAGCAGAGGTCCTCAGGTCTGACCTCAAAACCAGCCGCTCTTACGTGGATGGATGTCCTGTCTCTGCCCCTTCCTGACACTACAGACCTGCACAGCACAAACACACAGGAGCAACAACTGAATAGGTAAAATCATTATGTCTGTTTTGTTTCAACGCTACATGCTCCTTCCTCTCAGTGCACTGTCAAATCTTCATTTAGAGTGAATATTAATAACTTCAAGGCACTCCCTAAATGACAGGGAGACTTACGGCTGACAGATATCAAACCTTCCCCTAACTCTCTGCTGTCAAACCAAACTTGAGTGAAGTTGTGTGTCTGGGGACTGGGTGAATTAGCTACAGTCATGTCTCGGGGCGTTGCATACATTGAGCTGTGGGGTTACTGAGAGGAGCCTGTTCTAACTAACTGTGACAGATGAGGATGCCGACGTAACAGGGTGACTGCTAAGGGCTGCCATGTCTTTTGTAATGACATTAACTTGTGTCTGACAGCTTAAATTAGCACTTTGCCTTTTTAACGACATGTCCATCATTAAATTTACTTTGACAGTGGTGCACAAATAAGGGATGTTCTCCGTCAAAGTTGTGTTTATACATATACGTATAAGACTTTTCTTTTTTTTTTCTTTATATTTTATTTTATTTATTTTTTATTTAACGTAACATTTTAAACAGTGCTGATTTTTTATTAAATAACACACGATACATGGTTATTATTCAGTTTTGTTTTGCTCTGCATATTTTTTGCACCAAATGCCTTTTCCTGAAGCAAGAACTAAAAAGCATGATAAGGTGCCTGCATCTGACTTAATACGACCAGCTATAAATAGTACAAGTCTATCCTCTTCACAAACTATTGGAGCCATTGCTGATTTTATTAGCACTGGCTTTTTCCAGGTTAAATATTTCTATTCCTTCAGTCTTCACCTGATCAACTGTGGCTACAGTAGCAGCTTACCACCATCTGTATGAACAGAATGAATTATGCACCAAATTGGGTGAAACGTTTGCTTCTGGAAAAGGCACTATATACAACTAAAGCATTTTATTTCCAATGCTTCTTTATATAGCCCTGAGGATGAGGATGAAGACTGGTGTCCTCCATTACCTGCCAGAACCTATTTGATGGACAGCTCTAAAGAAGAACTTTCAAGTCCCATTTCTAAACAAGATGAGGCACCCTACACACCGATACGCCTGCCCTCGCCCCAGAAAGACCACCGACAGCCCAACCACACTTCACATCTCCCAACCTTTGACCTTTTGTCTCGGCAGCGCCCTAACTCCCAAATCTCACAGTCCAACCCTGATCTGTTTACAAACAAGGAGGAGGATGTGTACCACACAAGCCACTGGGCTGACACTTTCACTAGCGATACTTTCGGCAAAGGTTAGTTTGAGCTTCAATATTAAGACATTTTGTGTTTTATCAAAGGAAGTCACCAATAGAAAGACCGTGTACATTCAATAAATTATAACACATATTCCAACTGTTCAGCTTTTCATCTGGTACAAGCACAAAACTGTATCTCTGGCAGCTGTTGTCAAATCATATATAACTGACAAAATAGTTAATCAACATTGTCATTAATTTATCTCAGAAAAATCGCCCCCTGGTGCGGGCTCTGCTGTCATGGTACACAGGCCGAGGAGCAAGAAGAAGCTATCTAAAGATGTTCAGCTCCACAGAGACCTACAGGGTCTGGCAGGTACATTCTTAACAATAGTAGGAAAGTTATTTTGGGCGTTTTCTGAATCAAGCCACATTATTGCTGCTCTGTTGTGTGTAAAATTGTATTCAGGCCTGCCCCCTCTACCTGCCCCTCCCCCCAACGAAGACTCCCTAAAGCTGTTAGCAGATGTCCTGGGCCACAGCCGGACTGACAGTAGTGAGCGGAGAGATGCCAGCGACCTGTCCAGTCTTCAGAGGAGGGAGGGACATTTTTCCCCACAGCGATCAAGGCCCACTAAATGGATGCTGCAAGGTGTGAAGTGAAAATACGCATTCATCCTAATGTATTCACATTTTTATTGTTTTACTATTAATTCCACAGAGGTCTACACATTTTTTCAAACTCAGCATTGTTTTTTAGCCCCTTATTAGTGTAAAAATAGCTGACACACAGATGCATTTGTTTTGTGCAGAAGAGAATGTAAACCCATACGCTCAGTCAACTTTCCTGCCCAGTGTACAGATGTCTGGGTATGGCTCTCTTGGCGGTGCAGTCCTTCCAAGGCCCTCTACAGCACGGCAGAAAAAAGATGAGGTATATCTTATTGTCTTCATTTTATAGTCATTAATGTTCCAAACCTTAACTGGTATTTAGCTACTGAAAAATGCTCAGAATAATCTGGAGAGAACCACAGAATGTTTTAACCATGGATGCTATAGATATATCTCTATATTGCATAAATACTAAAAATAAAATCCGTTTTTTTTCAGAATCTCATGTAGACAAGGCTGTGACGTTCATATTGTGTTGCCATGGTACCAGAGAAACAGCAACAACTATCAAGGCGCGCCATCTGGCTTCTATCTGTTCCTCTGGTTCATTTATTGACAAATATTAGTTTTCAATCTTTATTTTTGGTGATTTGTTCCCCACCCATTCATGTACAGTAAAAAGGACAATTTACATTTTTATACATGTAATAAGAGATATTGCTAAATCACAGTACTAAAAGAACCCAATATTTTTGAACATAGCTTACGCATATTGTACAGAAGATTACTGAATGTATCATCTATTGACTGGTATAGATATTACATTTGAGTGACTGGAAAATGTGGGTTTGTATTTGGTATGAATGTGCATGTGTAGAGTAAAGACTTTGGACCTTCCATCTCTGTATTACTGTACAAAACATCACCTGTGTGTTGTCTTTTTTAAATGAACAATAAAACATTTGTAACAAAATCCTTTGTTGTGTTTCATGACCAAAGTGCCCTTGTAGTGATTTATACAAACAGTTCATTCTACCTGTGGCCTTTCAGTCAGTCCTCAAACATCAGTAAGACAGCGAGTGTTGCAAGTTTCTTATGAGAACATTGTATTGAAGTTCAGTGAAAAAAGAGCATGTCACATAAAATAGATTCTCGAATATAACTTCAGAACTGCTTGTATCAGTTTTTCCTGTTATGTTCTTGTATGCCACATGACTGCACTGAAGTCTATAGTGAGGCCATAGATTGTACTGTATGATAGTGCTCCAGTCATTATATTGGCTACAACAGGTAATAAATTGTGCCATCTTGTGGAGAAAACTGAAACATGCAACATGCATGTAAAAGAAAGTAGGCCTATAGCCAATGCATTACTAGGCCTTAATAAAAGTGCTTTTATATTTTTGTAAATTATTGCAAGAGATGTTGTAATTGTTATTGTTATGTATGCACTTTATCCTTAATGAAAAATGGTGTTCATGTACGGCTTGTAAAATGAAGTTTACACTTCACACTGCAGTTCATCAGGGAATCTCATAATGGAAACCCACATTAATTTCACATGGTAGGCTTTACTTTAAAGTGAAAATTAAAATGCATATTTAGCTCTATCTATCATACTTATACCACTTACTTCTTTTGTTGTCAAAAACCTCCACACTCAGAGTTTTTTTGGCCACCCACATGCCAGCTCATTTCTGTGCCCTTGACCTTGGGATCTTTTCCCAACCATTTGGTGCACAGCAGGTTCAACTTGAGCTGCTAAATGACATTTTTCCTACACAAAACCACCACCACCAAACCTTGTACAGAGTTTTTAAAACAAATGTGCATGGGATAAAATAAAGTTAGATTTTTTCAAGTTTCATTATATCTTTATAATAAATACATTTTAAACACTTTGTGTAAATCAAATGCAACACACAGTATGTAGATTATGAAATGAACCCCAAGTATCCACTTTACTCAGAACATATGAACTTTGAACCAGTATGATTTAAAGTTTTTCCATTTCTGGAGGCTTTCCCCCTATTTTTTTTTTCTTTTATGTGCATCAAATTTACAGATCACAGTATAGCCCCATAATTATCAACAGAAATGTGATATGTGGACATTGTTACTCATGACTTTGGTGTCCCAGCTGCCGAGCATTCTGAATTCAAACGCCTATGTCATCAGTATTACCGTGCTTTAACAGTTTTGTATTTTCAGCAAATTCCCTAAAACACAAAACTCTGCTCTGTGATTGGCTATGGCTCTGCGGGCCCTATTGTCTCAGTGGTCTGCTGGTTCGCCATAGTTTTCTATGCACAAACAAAACTTTACTGCCAACCAGGACATTATTGGGATCCTGGGTGCAGTGATAGCCAAAAATATTAAAATCTTTATTATTAATACAAAAGGAAAATAGAAAGGTAAGTTATTAACCATTTGAAACAATTAGTGTGGTGGTGGGATAGTTCAATATTCTATAAATATTTAATCACTTAAGACTAACTGTTGAACAACTGGTTATTTTATAAAACATTATTGTATGTATTGTGTGTAATAACTGCTTTGTCAATATTGAATTTTGGGGGGATTGTAGATTATTTCTATTTTTTCCACTAACTATATAATATACAATATGAACTTGGATTGCTTGTTTTTTGTTAAGATATAGGGCCTGTTTTGCAAATTTCTGAAATGGTCGGCAGACTTTGACACAACATTTTCAACTCACCTCACAGTTTTTTTATGCTCTATGTAAATTCTAGTATAGTCTGTTATCCGGTGTTTTAAAAAGAGGGTTGTGGCCACATTATTTTGTTTTGTTTTGTTTTTACCTGACAATGACGAATAAATACAATTTTATTCGATTTTTTTCAATTGTATCCCCATCATCTGTTTCAGTAATGATATAACAATTGCTATGTTGGATTTTTGTGAAAAATAAAATACAAAAGGTGTCACCAACATTGCTGCAAAGTTGCCAATCCAGTATCTAGACTAGTACTGGGTCTGAACCAAAACTAGTACTAATCCAGAATAAATCTAGGTCTAAACCAGGACTAAATAAACTAGTAAACAAGAGAAAATGTATCGGCTGTTGGGACGTCCTAACTGTACCATGCGGGGCCAAACCCGACTGATAATTCTCTCTGACAGTGACGATGTACAGCTTCATGGGTGGTGGGCTGTTCTGCGCTGGAGTAGGCAACATCCTTCTGATTGTCTCCACGGCAACAGACTACTGGATGCAGTACCGACATGCCAGCAATTACATGCACCAGGGTCTGTGGAGATACTGTGTGCCCGGGAAATGCATGACACACACAGACAGCATTGGTAAGAGCTGGGCCCATATGACGCTCATTTAATCGTGCCCATAATGTAAAACAATGCAAAACAAAATTCACATGATATTATAATTAAATAGTTTTTGCACTATTTTTTGTCTATACCTGCCCATAGCTTATTGGGACGCAACACGAGCCTTTATGATCCTCTCCCTGCTGGCCTGCTTCATTGGAATTGTAATTGGTATAATGGCTTTTATCCACTATTCATCCTTTGACAGCTTTGACAAGACATTTGCAGCCGGCATTCTCTTCTTCATCTCTTGTAAGTCCTCACAAATACAAATTACACCCTAGGTATTTTAGTTTAATGAAGAAAATAATATATTGCATACTGCCTCCAACATTAAGGTGAAACAGGACAAAAACAAGATGTCCATTTCTGGATTATTAACCATAATGTTTTGTATACTCTAATGCATGTACCATTTTGACATTTATATAGCATTTTGTGCACATACCAGCTTGTCAAAGCCTGATCTGTCAGATCTTAGAAGCTAAGAAAGGCTGGTCTTGGTTAGTACTTGGATGGGAGACTGCTGAATATCAGGTGCCACAGTGGGCTGCCAATGGCAAACCAACAGTATCTACTATGAACGTGGCACCTGTATGTGAAATGTGTGTATATGTATGAGTGTTAATGGTAGTTGGAGAGGTCAATGGCGCAGATTGGCAGCATCGCTTCCATCAGTCTGCCCAAGGGCAGCTGTGGCTACTGTGGTAGTTTACCCCCACTGAATGGATTGAAAGATTAAAGCAGTGTAAAAAGATATTCATATATTATTTATTATTACCAAATAATACTGATTTTTGAAATGATCTTCTATTTTTCCCATGTGTTTAGGCTTCTTTGTGCTGCTGGCAATGGCAGTATACACTGGCGTGACTGTGAATTACTATGGAAAACGTTATGGCAGTTGGCGTTTCTCCTGGTCCTATATAATGGGCTGGGTTGCAGTTGTGCTAACCTTTTTCTCAGGTGAGGAGTTTGTTGCAAATGATCCCCTTGTTCATGAAAACATCCCAGCCAATCAAAATGGTATCTTTTAGGTATCTTCTACATGTGTGCATATCGAATGCACGAATGCCCAAGAAACTCCAACTCACGCTGAACAGACACACGGACATCCTGGTGCTATTGGCCTTGCGGATGCTTTATCCCAAAAAAAAACTAAGTACCTGAAATTTCCAGTTCAACTTAACATTTTTAAAGTTACAAAATAAAATAAATTTCTACACAACCTATTGGAGTCATTCTTTTTTTCTTTTTCTTTTTTTTTAACAAAGTTTAAAGGAACTAATAACTATTACTAGCAAGTAATAATCAAATGCCAATGTATGTAAAGTTTTCAAGTGATGATGAAATTACCATTCTAAAACAATCAATAACTTTATTTTGATTGATAAAACTGGACTTGTGGATAGTCACAAGATGCTAAACCATGTGTTCATATGCTCAAAATAAATATCCAAATATAGTTACTGTAACACTGAATCTATTTTAGTTTATTATTAAAATCAGATTATTGATCCTGCTGATCTTTCCACATTGGTGGGTTCACTGAGGGCATCAGCAGACCCAAGCATCCCAGGCAACCAATCCTGCTACATTATGGTGATAATGGGTTTGCACACTTCCTCTTCTGCTTTTCTGCATACTCATCTTTCAATGCTTCCTAATAACACATTTTAGTTTGAACAACAACAATTTAAAACTTAACCATGACATGAAGTCATATTGTCCAGCCAGTGAATCATTTTGTTCTAGCTGTTTAGACTTCATCTCTGTTTTTATCTTTGAGTTTCTCAGTGTCCATATCTCTGTGAAAAGATCTGAGTAAAACTGACAGGAGGCCTAGCTGGAGGTCTTCCTATTCCTGTTGAGCCTCACCTTGAGATGTGGTTGACTGCTTGTCGTGGTACTTTGATGGACGATGGGATTCTGAAGGGTCCAGGGCTTTTCTGAACTCTTCTTGGAATGCTCTAAAACAAACATGGGAACAATTCTAGAATATAGTGAGACACAAACCACAAAATAACAATTTTTAAGATGATTAGTTCTTGGACCTGGGGTGGGGTCTGTGATCTGGGAACAAGTGGACAAACTTTTAAATCCTGTTAATGGAATGACAAACATCCTGGTCATCCAACCACTTTGGAACATTTACCACTGAGAAGTTTTATGCCATACTGTGGAAGATTATAACCAAAAGAACAACATTTCCAGTCAGGTTTGTGCAGATGCAACCATTCAGAGAAACACCCAGTCCAGCTGTGACTGTTGTCACAAAAGAGTGTTCTACTTTATTAATCAACGGTCCACTAAACATACCACATAAGTCCTAGTTCATAAAAGAAGTCATAAAACACCGTAGTAATTCAGGAAATTAATCATATTATACAAGTTGCTCTTGTTACACCAAAGACAGGTAGGACAAATCGACCATCCTGAGAAGAATCTGAACCAGTTTCCAAAACCACAATTTTTTTTTTTTTTTATCACAAAAATTGTATAGGACTTTTAAATTAATTCCACCTTTTTTCTTTTTTTCTTCTTCTTTTTTTTTTTTTTTTTAAATAAGTCCCTAAATGCTCATTCTGTTATGTCTCAGACCATCCACAGGGACACCTGCTATACCTATTCTTATATTTCCCCAAAATTATTGAGGAACAATTAGAAATCTGATTTTTCTGTGTAGAGCTTGTTCCCAGTTAAAATGAGAGTAGATCAGATAGCAGAGGCCAAAACTACAGAGCCACAAATGAGTCCAGCCATTTGTCTGTACTCTAAAAGGTTCAAAAACACATTCCATTTAAATTGAGAGTCAAACGTTTGAGGAAAAACAGGCAGCAATAGTAATCAAAATAACCTTATAGCGTTTGCTCTTTGAAAACAAAAACTGACTCATTATACTGTTCATGGGTTTCAGCTTCCTGTGATATGTAACATTTTAAGAACTTTTTCCCATTCAGAAGATACAATATTTTGTTAAATTGTTGAATTAATTACCATGGTCTAATTGTTTATCAAAAGTGAAGTGCAATACAACGCTGCATGTTTAGAAGCAGAATTAGGTGGTCAAGGAAATGAGGGCAGCGTCTCATATAGAAAGTATTGAAAACTACTCAAAACTTTAAAAGATGATAAAAATGGAGTCTATGCTCTCACTTCAATGATTATCTAGCTTTCATTAAAATAACTCAAAATTTTGATCAATCTGTGCCTATTTGTGTCATCCTGTTTTGTCCCATTTGTGGTTTGAGTTTTCATAAAATGTCTGCTTTCACCTGTCTCCAATTTCCACCACAGAACTTCCTTGCAACTATTATGTTATAGTTTAATTCTAAATACAATGAAAATTTGAATTATTTTAGCTTTCACTCTATTATCCATTCACAATATGCCATGGTGTTAATTCACAAAAAATAGTCAATCAAAAAGTGTATATTGTTATCACCATCCATCCATCCATCCATTTTCGTCCGCTTATCCGGGGCCGGGTCGCGGGGGGAGCAGCCTAAGCAGGGACTCCCAGACTTCCTTCACCCCAGACACGTCCTCCAGCTCCTCCAGGGGGACCCCGAGGCGTTCCCAGGCCAGCCGAGAGACATAGTCCCTCCAGCGTGTCCTGGGTCTTCCCTGTGGCCTCCTCCCGGTGGGACAAGCCCGGAACACCTCCCGAGGGAGGCGACCAGGAGGCATCCGGAACAGATGCCCGAGCCACCTCAACTGGCTCCTCTCGACGTGGAGGAGCAGCGGCTCTACTCCGAGCTCCTCCCGTGTGACTGAGCTCCTCACCCTATCTCTAAGGGAGCGCCCAGCCACCCTGCGGAGGAAACTCATTTCGAGCGCTTGTATCCGCGATCTCGTCCTTTCGGTCACTACCCAGAGCTCATGACCATAGGTGAGAGTAGGAACGAAGACTGACCGGTAAATCGAGAGCTTCGCCTTTCGACTCAGCTCCCTCTTCACCACAACGGTCCAATACAGCGACCGCATCACTGCCGAAGCTGCACCGATCCGCCTGTCAATCTCACGTTCCGTCCTTCCCTCACTCGTGAACAAGACCCCGAGATACTTGAACTCCTCCACTTGAGGCAAAGACTCTCCACCCACCCGGAGAGGGCAAGCCACCTTTTTCCGGTTGAGAACCATGGCCTCGGACTTGGAAGAGCTGATCTTCATCCCAGCCGCTTCACACTCGGCTGCAAACCGCCCCAGTGCACATTGCAGGTCCTGGTTCAATGGAGCCAACAGAACAACATCGTCCGCAAACAGCAGAGATGAAATCCTGTGGTCCCCAAACCGGACCCCGTCCGGCCCCTGACTGCGCCTAGAAATTCTGTCCATAAACACAATGAACAGAACCGGTGACAAAGGGCAGCCCTGGCGGAGTCCAACATGCACCGGGAACAGGTCTGACTTACTGCCGGCAATGCGAACACAGCTCCTGCTCCGGTCATACAGGGACCGGACAGCCCTTAGCAAAGGGCCCCGGACCCCATACTCCCAGAGCACCCCCCACAGGACACCACGAGGGACACGGTCGAATGCCTTCTCCAGATCCACAAAGCACATGTGGACTGGTTGGGCAAACTCCCATGAACCCTCGAGCACCCGATGGAGAGTGTAGAGCTGGTCCAGTGTTCCACGGCCAGGACGAAAACCACACTGCTCCTCCTGAATCCGAGGTTCGACTATCGGCCGGATTCTCCTCTCCAGTACCCTGGAATAGACCTTACCGGGAAGGCTGAGGAGTGTGATCCCCCTATAGTTAGAACACACCCTCCGGTCCCCCTTCTTATACAGAGGGACCACCACCCCGGTTTGCCAGTCCAGAGGTACTGTCCCCGACCGCCACGCGATGTTGAAGAGGCGTGTCAGCCAAGACAGCCCCACAACATCCAGAGACTTCAGGTACTCAGGGCGGATCTCATCCAACCCCGGAGCCTTGCCACCAAGGAGCTTGCCAACCACCTCAGTGACTTCGGCCAGGGTGATGGACGAGTCCGCCTCCGAGTCCCCAGCCTCGGCCTCCTCCTCGGAGGACGTGACGGTGGGATTGAGGAGATCCTCAAAGTATTCCTTCCACCGCCGGACAACGTCCCCAGTCGAGGTCAACAGCTCTCCCCCCGCACTGTAAACAGTGTTGGTGAAGAACTGCTTTCCCCCTCCTGAGGCGCCGGACGGTTTGCCAGAATCTCTTTGAGGCCGTCCGATAGTCCTTCTCCATGGCCTCCCCGAACTCCTCCCAGCTCCGAGTTTTTGCCTCCGCGACCACACGGGCTGCAGCACGCTTGGCCCGCCGGTACCCGTCAGCTGCCTCAGGAGTCCCCCGAGCCAACAAGGCCCGATAGGACTCCTTCTTCTGCCTGACGGCATCCCTTACTTCCTGTGTCCACCACCGGGTTCGGGGATTGCCGCCGCGACAGGCACCACAGACCTTACGCCCACAGCTCCAAGCCGCATCGACAATAGAGGCTGAGAATGAAGCCCACTCGGACTCCATATCTCCGGCCTCCCCCGGAATCCGGGAGAAGTCCTCCCGGAGGTGCGAGTTGAAGGTCCCTCTGACAGAGGGCTCCGCCAGACGTTCCCAACAGGTCAGGCCAGGTCTTTCCGGCTTCCTCCTCCGCCAGCGAACCCAACTCACGACCAGGTGGTGATCAGTTGACAGCTCAGCCCCTCTCTTCACCCGAGTGTCCAAGACACGCGGCCGGAGATCAGATGACACGACTACAAAGTCGATCATCGACCTCCGGCCTAGGGTGTCCTGGTGCCACGTGCACTTATGGACACCCTTGTGCTCGAACATGGTGTTTGTTATGGACAAACTGTGACTGGCACAGAAGTCCAATAACAAAACACCGCTCGGGTTCAGATCAGGGAGGCCGTTCCTCCCAATCACCCCTCTCCAAGTGTCACTGTCGTTGCCCACGTGGGCGTTGAAGTCCCCCAGGAGAACAACGGAGTCCCCGGTCGGTGCACTGTCTAGTACCCCTCCCAAGGACTCCAAGAAGGCCAGGTACTCTGCACTGCTGTTCGCACGGCGGCGCAGGGACGCGACCCTCTCGTTCACCGGGGTGAACTCCAACTCACAGCGACTGAGCTGTGAGGCAATGAGCCCACACCAGCCCGCCGCCGCTCCCCGCGGCCAACGCCAGAGAAATGGAGAGTCCAGCCCCTCTCAAGGAGTTGGGTTCCAGAGCCCAAACGGTGCGTGGAGGTGAGGCCGACTATATCTAGTCGGTAACGCTCAACCTCCCGCACAAGCTCAGGCTCCTTACCCCCCAGCGAGGTGACATTCCATGTCCCCAGAGCTAGTCTCCATGTCCGGAGATCTGGTCGCCGAGGCCCCCGCCGTCGACTGCTGCCCAGATCTCTCTGCACCGGCCCCATATGGATCCTCCCGCGGGTGGTGGGCCCACGTGAGGACGGCCCCACGTCGCTCCTTCGGGCTAAGCCCGGCCGAGCCCCGTGGGGGGAGGCTCGGCCACCAGACGCTTGCCTTTGAGCACCCACCCCAGGCCTGGCTCCAGGGTGAGGCCCCGGTGACGCCAATCCGGGCGACGTAACTGGCCTTGCTGGTACACTCATCATAGGGACTTCTGAACCGTTCTTCGTCTGACCCGTCCCCCCGGACCTGTTTGCCTTGGGTGACCCTACCAGGGGCATGAAGCCCCCGACAACATAGCTCCTGGGATCATTCGGGCACTCAAACCCCTCCACCACGATAAGGTGACGGTTCAAGGAGGGGTATTGTTATCACATGAAGTTAATAATCAAACACAGCCTCTACTAAGGATAGAGTGATCAGCCTTCACATGCATGTATTCTGAAACTTTAAAAAAAAACCTTCACTGATATCTTTTCCACAGCAGATTTGACAAGAAAATCTGTATCATGAGGTCAAAGTAGAACAGGTCAAATTTCTCTCTGAATGGGTCACCATCTCATAATTAAATGTTATAACAAGCCTGGTATTTGATTTCCATTTGAAGTGTTGCTTGATTCTCTTCTAAAGTAACCTTAAATAACGGAGCTCCACCTTAAAACTGCCTTTCATAATACTATCCTAGCGGGACATGGTGTTATTATAACTGTGCAGACTGAAAGAACATATTGTCCCGTTAAACTCATCATTTAATACCCCTTACACATTTCATATTAGTGATAGGAAGAGATACTGTCACAAAAAGGTAGTTAGAGTTACTGTATTGTACATGTAGAGTAGTTGAAAGTAGTTCTAAAATAAGGTCACCTGCCAGCACTTATACTATTATATAGTGGGAAAATATGTTAAATGAGTTAAACAAGGCACTTTCATCCAAATATTTATACTTATTTACACTGGAAGCAAAGTCCTATATTACACAAAATATATTCTTGTGAGATTTAAGCCATGTTAGGATGGTGTTACCTGAACAAAAACATACACATGACATCACAAGGTGGATTTTTTTCTGTTTGAGAGAAGGACTCTATAATAAATATACAGGGTTTGTGTGTTAAATGTGTGAAGGAAACAAAACACAATTCCAGGTATGTTTTTGACGAGGAAACAACATTTTAACATAGATCATGAAATTGCGTAATATGAGCTCTTTAAAGAACGTCTTTGTTCTGATGTGTGGACTGGAAGTTAACTAAATCCAAATGGGATCTACATGTCAAATTGTAAGACCAAAATATGCTTAAAAGATGGTATTACCTGCAAACAAACAAACAAACAAACAAACAAAAAACATATGCAAAATCAAAATCTGCACAAGTTTCAGGACCAAATAATCACATATAGTGTCTTTACTGTACTGCAAAATCCATATTATATGAGATTCTGAGGAGTATCATTTGAACACTTTAGTTGGGAACTTGTTTATCTGGTTTAACTTAGTAATCTAAACACATAGTATGGGCCCCACTGGAAAAACATACACTGTCAAATGATCCACGGGAATCCCCTTTTTGTCATACGTTATGAACATGCACCATTATGCAAGATGTTGATCTACTCTTTCTCCCATCTGAAATTTGGCAGTTGCTGATTTCAAGGAAACTGAAATTTTGATTAGTGTTATATTGGGTCAGACTGAACATGGTTTGAACAGACTAGTACAGACACATGCATGTTGAGTTGGAGTTGAGTCAAAATGTTGTTCTCTTAGCAATCCCAGCTCCGGTTGGTGTGTCCTTGAACAACACACTAATACTGACTTTACTCTTACATGGATCTGCATGGACTGAACTTAACCAAAAATATTGTGTCTCATGTGTGTCCATTAACAACTTTCTCATCCAAATAAGTTAATAAGGTCTTGGGAAATCATATTGATGAAAAACTTAGCTGGAAAATGCAAATAAGTATAATTCAGAGAAAATTTGCTACAATTGTTACCATAATGAGTAAAATGAAAAGTCTCTTCAAAATCCCCTTTCCTTACTGCATTACAGTCTATTCCTTCCATACTTAAACTACTGTGTTATAATATTTGTAAATCTAATATCAATACACTTTTTTACTCCAAAAAAAGGTTGTCAGGAAGGATTATTAATCAAGCAAATTACTATGCATCAACAAATCCTCTTTTTGTTAAGATAAAAAATACTTAGTTTTTTGATCTTGTTGACATGAGTACAGCTATAGTGATGTACGAGGCCTATAGTCATAATCATATACAGGAGTTTTTCAAGCCGAGAGTCAGTATAATCTTAGAACAACAGGCAACTTTTAAAAAATAAAGATAAAAGCTAAAAAAAAAAAGTTATTGTATTTCTGTTAGAGGGGTTTGTATATGGAATAACCTGAATGATGATTAAAAAAAAAAAACTATAGAAGCCTTTAAAAAGGGGTATAAAGCATTATGTTTTGGAAAATATAGAGCCCTGGAATTAATGAACAATGCATTGAATTTTGTTTGTTTTTATTTTGTCACTTATATAAACAGTACGTTGTAAGTGAAATTGTAAAATTTGCAAACTTGCTGTTCATATGCTGCTTTTCTTTCTTGGAATTCTGTCATTGTTTAACAGGGTTAGGCATGTACCTTTTGCTTCAGCCTAAACCCTTTCAGTCATGATCCACGGGGTGGTAGTCATATGTTTTTTGTAGTGCTGCAAAATGACCAAATAAACTACTGCTACTACTACTACTAATAATAAACTAATAACAATTAGATTTTTTTTGTAGGATCAGTCTAACAATGCCTCTAGTGACTGAGATGGAATTCTTCCAGGTCTTTGTTGTGACCTAACCAGTTGCTCTGGTTTGCAGCTTAACCAGTGAACAGAGCAATCACTGAAGCCCCTGAACCCAAAGCCCTCTCCTCTCTGACAGCTGAGACATCCACGTTTTGGATGGACGAGTCTTGACCCAAATCTGACATGGGGCCTGTTCTAGACTCTTGCACAGGCTTTCCCAAAGGTGACTATATGTACAAGTCCATGTTCAGATTATTGCTCTGAAATCACAAGTGCTTATTTTAGCGGACAAAGGAGATTATAACTGGCATTTGACACAGGATACTCCAACGGTAATCCATCAGGCAGTGTTTCCATGCAGTGTCCTCCTGTTGCATTGTGGTTCTGTTCTTCTGGGACCATAGGCGTCATGATGATGCACAAAAGACCAGGGATTTCTCTCAAATAGGTGTGTCTTTTATTTGCACTTTACAAAACAAGTCCGCAAAATGACTATTTACACCTTCCACCCCAAGGCCATAACAAAAACAGATCTATTACAAAAGTTGCATTCACCACAGACAAGGAGGAACATTTATCTCAGAAAGGATTTTTAAAGACAATGATTTTGATAAGATCTCTGATCCAGCCCTGTGTACGCTGCTGTTTCCTAAGCAACTTTTCCCAAAAATAACAATAAACAAGTTTTACCATTCAGTAAAATCATTTCCACCCATAAACCTACATTTGTGGAATTATGTTTGGTTTCTAGTAACAAAGTTTACGTCATGTCTATGTAGATTAACTCTAAACACACACACACAAAACTAGTGCTGTTGGGACTAAAAGATTGCAATGACTTTCATTTAAAAATCTAACCCTTTAATGAAATATAAGTAGGCCATTTTATACGCATAATCAGAGCAGAGAAAAGCTTTATAATATTTACACCAATTCCACAATATTGTATAGTTGAGATCAGCTTGAAATAAATATATATAATATATAAAACTAAAAAAAAGAAAAATACACATATAACTATCAACAATATAGCTTTTATCAATGTTATTATATTTGTGTTTTGTACTGAAGTGCTGCTTTGCTGTGCCATGAAAAGGCTCAGATCTGATTACAGTATTGTCTGCTTAGAGCCCCTCCTGACCCTTCCAGGCGCTGTATAAAAGCCATGCGCTCTGTCACATCAGCATCACACAGATCAATATTTCTACTTTCTGGTGAGTAGAATTTTTGTGTTATTTGAACAATTTGGACTCTGCCAATACCAAGTTAGTTTTCTTATTTGTTTTCTTACAGGTTTTAGCCAGCAACCATGAAGGTGATCATCTTTACGTGTCTACTTTTCCTAATTATAAAAACAGATGCTCAAACTATCCCAGCGTCTTGTAGCACAAGCGATACAAACAGATCCCCGGGTATATAATCCTTAAACTATGTAAGTTTCATATGTTGTATTTGATCTAATTTTGTATGTTTTTGACTTGACAGAAAACTCTGACATTAAGGTGGTCTGTGGAACGGAGTCTATGGACCTGCGCATCTTGCTTTGCCCCATTTACAATGCCAACTACAACGAGACTCTGATGATTCTCAATGGGCAGACCAACACTGAGTGTAAAGGGACACCAGACTTCACTACCACCCCCCCGGTGTTAAAATTCAAATTCTCCATAAATCAACAGTCTCTTTCTTCCTGCAACAATGTGTTCCGGGTATTGGAACAGAACTTACAAATGCAGATCTCCACAAATGAGTGGTTTTGACACTGTGTCTATCAACAGATCTTTGATGTTGTTGGGAGTGGAGACTTTTCACAGTTTTCCAGTATTCAGCACGTGAACATCTCAGGGAGGGTGGAGTCGTTTGACCCTACTCCTGGTATGATCACCTACCGATCACAGCTAACCTACATGTACTCATGCCAGTACCCCTTGCAGTATGTGCTCAATAACACCGAGATGGCCGTGTGAGTATCCTCAACCCAAATCTGCTACAGAGAAAACAGAACAACATAGATTAACTGAAGCTTCCTCTCTTTTAGAGCTGGAGTCAGCCTCGCCATAACTGACAACAATGGAAGTTTTATCAGCACTCTGACGATGGGGTTATTCAACGTAAGGCCTGCTTTTATGTTTCACTTTTAGATTATGCCTTAAAATATAACTACTCAAATGACAGTCACATTGCTTCTGAGAATAATGCTATGACAAACTGTCAGAACGTAACATCTGATTTGTAATTTGAAGTTAATATAATTGAAAGGACAACATTAAATAATGAACAAAATCTGGGATTTTAAAAGAATATACCACTCAAAATTAACCCTTATCCGAGGGAGTGACACTAAAAAACACACATCTCTTCAAAATGTATCCCCAATAAATGTCTTTAAAAAGTTACACAATAAAATGTAAATGTAACAACCCAACTCTCACAAAAACTCCTGACATATGCAGATGTTTTTTAATTTAATTTAATTTTAATTTACAGGGTCCAGACTTCCTTAAACCTCTTATTATTCCGACAACAGGACTTGGCCTAAAAGAACAAATTTATGTCCAAGTTAGTGCTAGCAATCTGTCAGACAGGTTTGTGGGAATGCTGTATATATTTCAGTAGTACTTCAGCTTCAGTGTCCTCAGAATCCAAACCCAGTCTCTTGGTGTTGACAGATTTAACGTGCTGCTTGACCGATGCTTTGCGACAGTCGGTTTGTATCCTGATAGTACACCAGGTTATGACCTTTTTATTGGGTAAGTTGTATCTCAACACTTGTATTTTATGGTAATATTTCATAATAACTACACCTTTAGTAGCCTTCATAAAAAATGACCAAAGACTTAAATTCGGAATGAGAAAATTGATTAAGATTAATTCTGCTTAGTCACTACTTCATTAATACTCTAACTTGTTCTTTTACCAAATCAGCTGTAACCAGGATCCTCAGACAAAAGTGCTTGAGAATGGAATCTCTCAGAAAGCGTCATTTGTATTTGAGGCCTTTCGATTTGTGCAGCACAAAAACATGACGGTGTCCAGATTCTACCTGCACTGCATCGCGAGACTCTGTAACGTGTCCATGTGTGCGAGCATGTTACCCGTGAGTCACAACTTCATCGGTCATTATTAGGCAACTGTACAATTTACTTGATATACTAACGTGTGTTTGCCTTATCTCTGAGCAGACCTGTCCAGGTAACAGGAGAAGAAGAGCGACAGAAGGAGAGGATAGTGCTACAATCACCTCATCGGAAATTCTTGTGGGCAAGCTACCCACCCCAGCTCTTGTAAATGGCCAGGGTAATAAAGGTACCAACCCGCTCTTGTCGTTTGTGAAACTTCATGTATGTCATAAAACATTGTGTAATGGCTTTGTGTTACACAGCAGGTGTGGTGGAAAAGTTAGAGTACAGCAGCCCCGTGGTGGCAGTGATAGTGTGCGTAGCCCTCCTCTCCGTGCTCTTGGTGATGATGGGGGCTTACTTCACATGGACCCTCCGACATAAACTTAGGCACTAATCGCGCTACAGGACAGGACCCAGAATCTGCTCTGAGGGCAGCAGTGTATTTTAACCAAAGCTTCAGGGATAATAAGGGACAGTAGGATTCACTGACATCATCTAAGGCTACAGGTGATCTGTCAGTAATTAAAGGTTGTTATTAATGTAATCAATCAGCCAAAAGGTTTGCGTTTTGCCAGTTGTTTGTATTATAATGCATGAAAGTATTATTGGTGAAAGGATGTCATGTTAATTAACTGCAGCATGTTTTCTGATTTTTGAGCATGTGTGAGGCTGCCCTGTTTTGATTACGAAAATGACATGTATTTGCACAAAAGTTTAATCCAAATGATAAAATAAACGGTACTACTTTAAAATTATTCTTGTGTTTTGTGTCGTTCTTCCAAAGAGATCCTCTAGATGGTGCTAAATGAACACCATAATATTTGTATTAGACTCAACATAGGGTACAGCTCAAATGTTACATACACTAAATATTTAGAGAATATGAAGACACTGTTTTTTGGTCACACTGCCTTTAATGAAAAAGTGAGGTTAAAACGTAAAGATATAAGCAGTTAGAGTCACAAAACAATACTGTGAATTTCCAGCATGTTTATTATCTTTTACACGTTTAGAATTCTAAATATGTGTGTCAGTAAAGATATGAGCTCTGTCAAAGGTGTGCATATGTAGTGTACATTTATACCAAACTAACTGGTATACTGCAGCATAATAACTAAGCGCTGTTTCAAAAGGTGGATGGTGAATTTTAAAATTAGATTAAAATGTTCAATATACAAATAAGATAAGTTGTATTGTGTGTTCAGGCTTCCATAAATGAAAATCTATTTAGAAGTAGTTTTTGTAGAGTGGAGCCATCGCAAGGGAAGTACATCCTCGACCCATTCATTCGGAGAAGCCATCATGCGGTCCCACAGAGCCACCTCATACGCTGTGGAGTCCATCCAATCCACCAGAGACCCATAACTTCTGCCTATAGAGCACAATGCAAACTTTTCATGTGCAGTGTATTCTGGCATTTCCCAGTTTGACTTGTCTGTGCTAACATCATTTTCCCTGGAAATCTGTAACAGCCCTGTGGTCTTTCATGGTTTTCCCTGAAATAGATCCTATGGGATTTGAAAACAACCTAACCTAGTAAGTGGTACAGATGAAGATTAGTGCTTGTCCCCTGAGTACTGTGAATTTTTGAGCATATACAAACTTTTGGTGTCAAACCCTGGATTTGAACTCTGGCAAACAAAGGACTTTGTTTGTCAGCTGATACATACCTTTTTACAGATCTTTTCTGAAATAAAGCTTGAATTAAATGATATAGTGAACTTCCCTTTTTGGTTACACATTATAATAACTACACCTTCATTTGCCTTAATGACCAGTAATTCAGATTTTGTAACTTCTCGATTAACGGTTAGGTGCACTGCCAAACTTTTCTGGTGGAGGGCCCGCTACCTGCTTGTCTCCATGGAGATGTTATTGCTTTCCTTGGAATGTTTCATGGTATGACATTAAACATATTTATATCACTTTTATCCATGTTTCTGTAATTCCTTCTGTGAACAGGAGCGACTCTTCACAGATCTGATTTGTAATGTAGAGCAATGCTGTAACTTGCTTGTCTCCCTTGTGATAGGTTCAGTCTGTACTGTGGAACATTCTAGACAAAGTAATAATATAATTTCCATGGAGACAAGAAGGTAGAAGACCCTCCACCTTAAAAGTTACACAATGCACCTTTTAGTGTTTTTATTACAGCACAGTACATTTATCAGACTATAGATGGTTACCTGTTCCTGCTCCTAGTCTCAGTCCGCCCAGTAGGTTGGTGGCCAGTCTGTCCCTGTCCAGAACCGTGAGCTCGACGCAGGCCTCTGTTAGGTCAGCTTGCCTGATGCCATCATACACCATGGTGTGGTTAAACACTGGGTCAGCTGTGCCACGGAGAATACGAGTCTTCTGACGGCTCTTTTTGCTCGTGTCTGGCAGAACAAAGCTGCAGAAACACATGTATTAGTATAAAAGACATACAATAAATGCATGTATGTACAGCTGATTTTCATACCACTTAACATAAGGATCAATAGTGGCTCGGATCATTGGAAGATTCTTGCACTCTTTCACCCAAATGTGAATCTCTCCACTGTTAGGACCAACTCTGGCTAAACCTTTAAAACAACACCACGAGACCTTCCATAACAATTTTGCTGTGTACATAAAATTAGCTTAAAAATAATACATTTAAAAAAGGTCTAAAATTGAACAGACCATCGCTTTGGCCATTCTGTGGCACATAACGTATGGCAATCCTCATCTCCCCTCTGCAGTTAGGAGGTGTCAGAGTAGGATAAGTCTGAAAAGGCAAGACAAAAAATAGTAACAAGTGCAGTGTATTGGGTAAACAGGTGCTATGGTGTAAGCCAATATTTCTGTTGTGCAACCATAAGGTAGCTGAACACTATTTAGCTCTCATTATTTGTCTCATAATGGAAAATGGTACAAAAGCAGCAGGAGAAGAGAAATAAATATAAAGATAAATAGTTACAATTAAAATACACTTAAATCCACATACACATTTAACTTGAATAGTTAAATACACATTTAACTAGAATATCTGCATAAACTTGGAATAGAGCTAAAAAACAAAGATGTAAAAATAATAAAATATAACACTGTGTAAGTAGAGGAAAACTACAAGGCTACAAAACCTTTATGTAGTGTAATTATGTAGTAAGGGACTACGACTGCATAAAGGCAAGAATAAATGGCAGGCATAGAGTCTTAAGTGTATTGTACCAGTGGTTATTTTTATGATACAGTATTAAAGCATAATGCATTTCACATTTACTTGTTTACAATGTAACATTTATAATGTTAGAGATTAGAAAAAGACTGCACTCATGGGAAAGAAGTTTTTTTTGTGTGTGTGTGTGTAGCATTTGTTATATAAGTCTTGTGCATGTGATATAACCATCTCAAGTTAACTCTAGGAACTGAGCTGTCTGAGCCCTATACTAAGAAGCCCTCTATTATTTTGATGAGAAAAGAAATTATGCAGCTTGTCTTGTGTGTGTGCGTAAGGGCGGATACTATTCTTACCCGGGCCTTTAGAGCTAAGTAGTTCATCTGGGTGTGGTCAAAGTCCCACTTGGAGAGATCCACGTCTATTTCACCCAGAAAACTATTCTTACCAAAAGTGTCATGATGCCAAACAGAGAGAATTAAGGTCTGTGTTCTGAGATACTCCATACGAACACGATACTGATGAAAAAAAAAGATTAAAAATAGACAAAGTTCTATACTTTACAATGTATATGTCCATAATACAAAAGGTGACAGAAAATTTGATGCTTACTCTGAGGATTTCATTGAATGTTGGATTAAGTGTCTTCTTTTTCACTGATGTTTTTCTCTTTCCTAGATTAGCCTTGTCTGGAACCAGGTAACTTTTGACATACCTTAGAAAAAAATTGATACAAAATTCAAATGCATTAGTTTTAGTTTTACATGCAGGGAAACTAGGCTTAGTGTGAAACAGTATTTTATATTTTTTATATTTTCAGTTGTTATTTATATTAAGTGATAATCAAAGCAGATTCTTGCAGTCAGAGCACTCACGGATCAGAACGACCTCTCTTGGGGTCAACAGGAGCCAAGTCTTTGCACTGAGCCACAAAGATGTGAAACTCTCTGAGCTTCTGCACATAGTGAATGGAGAAATGGATAGTCCCCTGCACTTCTACACTCCCATAGTCTCCACTGTATATGGTCATCACACTTCCACTTAACTAGGACCACAGGAGAAACTTTAGAGCAGAATTTGAACTTATTTTGGCAGTAACAGAAAACAGTTGCATTGTTTTGGGCCAGCATTCACACTTAAACGGAGTTGTACCTCGTTCTGTAAAAAGGGGACAGACTTGCTCATCTTCTTCGTGTGTTCAGGGTCCATATATAAAGATGACAGGGGGGAAGGCAGAGAGGATCCTGAAGCAGATGAGCACATGATCAAAATGGTCTTGGTAAGAAAATAACTAACAGAGAGCATACCATCACTGCTGGATCTTTGGTCTACAGACAGCTCCTGCCTCCTTTCGGAACCTGTACACAAACCTTAAGTTTATTATCTTTAAATAAAAAGAATAAGAAGTACTACTTACGTGGAGTGGATGCTGCAGTGATGTCCTCAAGACTTTTAGCCAGATTTTTGGGACGTGCTTCAGCTCTCCTCAGTGCACGCTTCACAGGGCTGTCGTCATTTTCCCCTGTGCATCAATAGAATGGACAGTGTATAATGTACTACAGGTCATTATTATCCTTTGTTTCACTTGGACTTAGTTTATCTATTTATTCATTTATTTATTTGAAAATATTGCACATTATTGCACAATCAAGGCCTAGATATGCTAAATTTACTCTTGAGCCATGTTGGTACATCATCAAAAACAGAGTTGTGTTTAGTTTCATTCATTCATTTATTAGCCTGTCTACATCTTCAAAGTTCAAAATGCTCTGTTCCACTTTGTGGTGTCATGAAACAGTAGTTTTCAAGTTAAAAGCTACCCTTTACTTTTAGTTCAGTAAAATGTGCATGTGTGAATGAAACAAAACACAACTCCAGGAATGTTTGTGCTGAGGAAACGAGATTATAATATAGATCATAAAATCACATAATTTGGGCCCTTTAATGGGCATCATAAATGTGCCCAAGGTTAGAGCAGATTTTTATTTAAAGTTTGCTGTGCTGCTATTGATGTAAAGAAGTCAGCCTAAAATAGTCAACATTTTAGGTATGATTAAAACAAACCTTCAGCACATTTAGATAGGGATTGACAGTTATTGTTTCCAAGTTGATTTAGACTTTGACTGAACTGGAGCTGATTTTATTCGTCTTGATAACACTTTTGTGTTAGTATTGATACAACTGAAGCTAGTCTTAGTAATTCTGTATTAACTTACTTTAACTAATTTGTAAGACCAAAAATAGTGTCATTATTTCAATACTTCCTTGTTCATATAGACTTTGATATACAAAGTACCCAGCCCACAAAATAAACATAGTGAGCTTAATGCCAGTTCTCAATTTATTTACAGAAACCTTTACGAACAGAGATAACAGGATACAGTATTATGGGTAGATAGCAAACTCAGTATGTCATTCAAACAATAGCAGCGTGATCATATCAAACAATATGTTTGTTTTAGACTAGTTCTGACAGGGCCTCATCACACCTTATGTCACACAAGACTTGAGTTATAGATGACTTGTGTAATTTTACTGCAGTACTGGGTTTAACTTTGACACTGCAATAGTTGCTATGAAAAAGGGTCTAGCTTTGTTGTTTAATTTAGTTAAATTTGAAACTTCTTTACTGTGTACTTTTCTGCCAGCCGCTAGTCCCACGGACTTTTCTTTGCAACTTTGGAACTTTCACAGTATACATTATACTTATCTGTTTTGGAATTACTTCTGTGAGTTTTTATTTCTTTTTTACTGTGATTGAGGTCACCTCCACTGATCTGACTTGTAACATGGCTTTCTAGCGTCACTGGCTTATGCCCATGGAGATAGATACATTTTATGGGATATTGAAGAGCAAAGCATCTTCAAACAACAGACTTTCCATCAGAAGTTCAATTTTACCTTCAACTTATGCAATTGTAAATAAGCATGTCATATCACTGTAACAAGAGTTCTTTGACTTATCTTAAGTAAGTGTCAGTTGGATCACTTAGAACAACAAAATAACACTTTGTGACTCATAACTGCACGCATAGCCCAATTTGTTTATTATGTAATCTGTTTGGATAATGTCACACAGGCCAATTATAAAGATTAAGAAAAGCATGTGCTGTTAATTGTTTTGTGAATTTACGCTTAAAAAAAACAAAAACTATTATGTAATATGGTGCCAAAAGAATGCAGGATACTCACTATTTGAACTGAGCCTGGAGCTGGGTCTGGATTCTGATGCATTGCACAGGGACTCGTGGAAGGTGTCAGAATTAGTGTAGTTGGGGGATAGGGGGTGCTGTTGTGTCTTGCTTCCTCTTCTGCTACTATCATAGTCCACTTTGACCTCTTTTGACCATTTGCTTGGTAGAGTCGTAGAGGTATGGGCACTGCTCTTCTCAGTCATGCCTAAATAGTGCCTGTAGTCTGTGGGCACAAATGCCCGTGCACGAGGAGTCAGTGTCTCTGTGTCCTCAGATTGTCTCCTCAGACCAGGCCCCTTCTCAGTATTGGCCCGCTGCTTCCTGCTGTGAGAGTGAACAGGGCTTACGTCGATTTGAATCTGATCAGTTTCATCAGTACTGAGTGAAAACATGCTTTTTGCCCTACGAAATGAGTTCATACGACTGCTGGAAGGGCTACAACTGTCCTTTCTGGTTTTAGGCACTTTTCCAGAGTCTTTGGAGCTTCTTCTTACCTCTCTTTGGCACATAGTATCTGGTGTAGAGTGATTATTTAAGTGGTTGGCTTTACTTTCCAGTCTTGACCCAGTCTGCTTGTCCGATGTCAACCTTGGTCTGTAAGGAGGAGGGGGTGGTCTAGAGCTGGGTTTTTCATTGTTAACCTCTGGATCACCGCATTTGTTTTCATGTAATGGCAGCTCTTTACATTTGGGGCTCCTAATTTTGTCTGATGTAAATGATTTGGAGTCTGACAAGGCCTCATCCCAGAACTCACGCAAAGAGTTGAACTGCCTTCGGCCCAAACATGGAGATGTCTTTTCCGCCTTTTGATTCGACTGAACCCCACTTAAGAGTTGCAGGGGTCTGTTCTCCTCCTCACTATCAGAGTCCTTCCCAATTAACTGCAGATCACACTCAGACTTGGCATGTCTTTTTGTTTAGTTTCCCACTTGTGGATTTAAGATCTGCTCTGGTTTTCACAATATATCCTGTTTTTGCTCTTTCCTGTTCCCAGAATGATTTGAGATGCTTGATTCTTTCTTTATCCTTCAGTGGGACATCCTGTGTGCTGACGTGTCTGTTAAACACTGGACTTCTGTCTTTGATGGGTGCACTTTTAGGACTTCTATCTCTATGCTTTCTCCTTTTCATGTCCTCATTTGAACTGTGTGCTTGAATTTTAGGGCTAATTTGTTTATTTGGCTTGAGGTGAACAAGCTGGTCTGACTCCAAATTGTCTTTTACCTGAACCTGGAACTCAGGGATTCTCTTTTCTCGCTTGTTTATTTCTTCAAATTGTAGGTCCTCAACCAACAGTGAAATACCATTAGTTTGTTTGTTTGGAGCAAATAATGAGGCAGGTGCCGTTTTTACTAAATGTATTTCTGGTCCGGTTAAACTTTGTAACTCTGAATTGGTTTCTTTCTGATGTGAACTATTGGCTCTGGTTATATAAATACTTTCACTGACATCTGAGTACTTACAGTTGGCATCTGGCAGTTTATCAGTATCTTCTTGATGTACACCCATGTTATTGTGTATGCTTGTAGTTGATTGGGTATCGCAGCGCTCTTCATCTTTGCTGGTCTTTGATTCTTTGTCGTTAGATGTGATTGATTTGCTGATCAATACTTTGGGCCCTGCATTGCTTTTCTCCCAAAAAGACTTCAGATAAGAAATTTTGGCATGTTGATTTTCATTATTGTTCTCTTCCTGCTTCAGCTGTTGATGTATTTCTATTGGTACATGTGACTTGCCAGTATCAGGATCTGCCTCTGTGCTGGCTAGATACTCATCTTTGGAGCTTTTTGTGATCTTTTCCTCACTGTTGTTGAGCCAGTCACTGCTGTCACTGCTGCGGTTGAACCAGTCCAGCACCTTGGTAATGGAGTCATCCTCTTCTCCAGTGGGGGTGGCCATCTGAGGACTTAGTCTGAGTTCCTGTTTAGCTTTGGCTTGCATTTGTTGATCCGACTTATCAATGTAATTCAGATCATAAGATACTGATGGTTCTGCAGCTGAAACAACAAAGAAAAAAGTACAGGAATTTTAAATAATATCCCTTTACTAATAAGTTTGAGTCTGGAGCTTTTCAAAGTAATGGTGCTCTGATTAATGTTAGGCATGGATATAATCATAAATAAATCTGAATTTCATGGAAAGTTTAATTTTTGTGGTTTGCTTCAAAGGAGTTAAACCTTTAGACTTAAAGGTGCACTGTGAAACTTTTCTGGTGGAAGATCCGCCACCTGCTTGTAATTACTTTGCCTTGTATGTTATACAGTATGGAAATAAACTTGGTTAAACAGTGGAATCAAATTACTTGTCAAGACTGCGCATACTAAGAATTCATGTTTTTCAAGGTATTTTGAGCTATAAAACACCTGTAACTGAATACATGCAAGGCAGATAAGTTTAATGCCATACTGAGTAACAATCCATGTCAACAAGCAAGTAGTTGGCTCTTCACCTTAGAGGTTACACAGTGAACCTTTAATATACAGTTATTGTTAATAAAAAAAAAAACACATATAATTTCCATGAGTTTTATAAACATTTTTTTAAATTTTCAATATTTTGTTTCTTACCCACACTACTTCGGGTGAGGCTGAGCTCCTGCCTGCTTGCTGACCCCACACTGCTGATGATCTCGCCCTCTGAATTGTGAATGCTATTGCTGCTGAGTGGAGGGACCGTTTCCGTGGTTACAGGCGGCTTTTGTGTAAGATTGACCTGTCCATCCTCAGCTTCCCCATCTCTTGTGATGTATGAGCTGGCACTGGAATTACACAGGCAAAAGATAAGCAAGTTTAATTAGAAGTTTTTAGGATGATGAATGGTTGTGCTGTTACCTGTTTTTCTCTGGTGCAGGTGTGTTTCTCTCCAAACTAGATCTAGAGCAAGCTTGAGAAAACTCCATGACTTGTTTTGGTGACGTAGCATTTGTTTCTGTGTTTGTATCTTGTGGTTTAACAGTGGACAGATGAGAGCTCCCATTTGAACTATTTTGCAGGCTGCGTCTCGGAGCAGGTACAACTCCAACAGGACGCCCCAAAGTCTCTGGGTCCTGGGCACCACTGAAGCGTCGGGAAAGAAATGTCCTCTTTTTGGGAACAGGCCGAAAACCAGCAGAGGAAGCATCAGAAGTAACAGAGCCAGCTGGGGTCTGACGACTCCCTGAACAGTCAGTTACTGCTATAATATAATATAGAAGCAAAGCAGCATTTACATTAATAGATTAGCAAATTTGTTCATGTTAAAACAAAAGTAAACTAACTGGATAAGATCCACATTTATGAAACCCAGTTCAAACAACTAACCTGGAGATTGTTGCTCTGCACCATGTGAAACATCTACTGTTTCTTCAGGTGGATCGACAACAAGGAGGGAGGCACGGTTAAAAGGGTTGTGTCGTGGCTGGTATGAAAACAAAAATAATTACTTTTGATAATAAATGACTAAATTTAGGCAAATAGATAAAATATCAGTTGGGTTCCACCCTTACCGTTCTTGGTGAGCGAATTTGGAGGGCTTCTTTGTCAGTGGGGCTAAAGTATTAGTAGCACAGTTATTAGGGTCAAAAAAATCTTACATAGGCATTGTGTTGTTTCAAAAATTTAAGAATAATGACCTAGATCTATATATTGTGAATGTGTATGTGATTTGCTTTATCTTAACTACTGAGTGTGGTTTGACTTGTGTAGTATGTGGGGAGTAGGGTCCTCACACCGGCTCCTCAAGTGTGGCAGGATGCTGTTGTTAAACCATAAAACAACTGTTCACAGTCAGCACCACCTTTGTTTGTTCAGACTGAGTCACGGGCACCGCACACTTACTGTAGAAACTAATAAACTGAGCTTCCAGAACAGTGAGGTACTACAGTCATGTGAGTCCAAGACAAAGGAGAAATTTTTTTAAAATGCACTAACTGAAATTACTGCAGAGGACACTGGATCTGAATGACAACACACACACTACAGTCTACATTTTGCTCAACTGCTATATTTGGAAATACCACCTAAAATAATTACAGGTTTATAGCGATATGGCTGTAGTAATGGCATACTTTGTCTCCTGTGGCTGCAGGGCCTCCCAGGTTCTTGCAGGTTTTGGTGGAGGGATCAGATCTGAGCCCTGACTGCTGGGAGACTTGGATCTTTCCATTCTTATGGAGCCATCTGTGCCAGAAAAGTCTTATTAAAGCAGGTGTCTTTAGATGACATTATAAGAGTTGTTGGTTTAGTATCTCACCCAGTGCAGACTTCCTCCGTTTGATGGAGGCCAAGATGATCTCAGATCCATGGATTGTGTCCATGTGTCTGCGGGACTTAGCCTCATAAAACCACTCTCCAGTGAAGTACTTCAGATTGCTGTCAGGCTGTTGGGTGCCACTGTTAAGGGCATTTTCCAGTTTCCTAAAGTGAAGGGAGAATACAGAGGCATAAAACATGTCACAGCAGCTGACTACCATTTCAACTCTTTTGCGATAGAGGTTTTATTGTTTGCTGTAAATTATTTTATTGAGATGATTAACCATGCCAAATAAAGAACAAAAGAAAACATGTGCTTTCTAAAAGGAGCTCTAAATGCTTCACAGAGTTAACACAACTGTCTCTACTGATGCTGTTGTGGTGTAAGAGTTCATTAAAACGCATAAAATAGCTTTGAAGAGGCATTTTGATTTCAATTTTGTAGTGTTTTACAGTTTAGAATATAATTACTATAACATATTTTTACTTGTGTGTTGTTACAAAAATGTCATTGTAATACACTATATTACCCATTGTACTGAATACAATTAGTAGTTATAGTACTGTTGGTAGCAGTAGACAATGATTCATGTATGAAAGTGTCTTCCTTCTTATTTTTATATTACAACTTTACTTTGAACTGCATTTTAGTTAAATCATAAGCAATAGAAAATATTTCTTCTAAGTTCAAATTGAATCAGATCTGCAAATGTCTATTCCAGCTCCTCTCTTTTTTGGACAGAGAGCTCGTGGTCATGTGAATAAAGGGCAGTACATTATTACAGCCTGCTGCCCTAATCCTTTTACACTGCTGCTCCAGACACTGCACGCATTCCCCTTCATGTTGAGGATCAATTTAATTTAACACAAAATTAAAGGTCTACTCAGTACTTAGTTTGATCATGTAATACACTTTTAATCCTTAAAAATAAATAAACTTGTTTCTTTCCATTATAAAAACATTTGACAAAACAATTTAACGCAGATCTAAACAATAAACTTAATTCTATTTCATATCCAAATGTTGCCTGTATTTCTTATGTCTTGTTCTAAAAAGGCCAAATATTTAGTGTAATTGTTATGAAATCAAAAGGCTGTGAGTCTGTCACCACTGTGTCTCTGGGGTCATCTATTTCAGTCTGGACAAGCAGCATGACCCTCTCTCATGTGTCGACTTCAGCTTGGCCCTAATTGAATTGAACATCTCACATTGAGGTTTCTCAGCATTGAAGGCAATGTCTTTATCCAGCCAAGCCATTATTGTGTTATTCTATTATGGTCAGAGAAGTATCCAGTCTTGAACAACATGTTTACTGTTTCACCACAGCCCCCTCTTACAAAACTACCCAATGAATGACTTTGAAAAACTTGGAAAAGCAATGAAACTGCATTACTTCAGTAACATGACGTTAACGTAAATGTGCTATTAAACATAGGCCTAGCTCCCAGGCAATGATATTAAACCACTGCAATCATCTGTAATAGTGAGGATGATGACTTCAACCTGGGCAGACTTTATTTTGAATTAGAACTAACACTTTATTTTGTTATCCTACTTGGTCACTATATCCACAGTCACTATATCCACTAAGGCTCGTGGCATTGTGAAATGTGCATGAAGATGAAGTACCGTATCCTCTCGTCCTCAGCCCTCTTCAGCTCTGCGTCCCGGGACAATACGGTCATGATGACCTCCTGCTCCTCCTCTGTCAGGTGGCTCAGGTCAATCATCCTGTTTGTCTCCACCAACAGGTGGTAGCCAAAATATAAGGAACACCAGGAGCTGCAGTGTTGGACAGATTAATGTGAATATAGTATGCTGACAGTCAGTAGAAGAATGCAAAAATACTTAACTAAAAATATGTTTTTAACTGAATATTGAGCATATTTAGGTAACAGTAACTACTACTTCTACTTAGCAACATATAAACAATAACAAATGTTTATTTTAATTAGGAAAACAAAGTAAAAAGCAAATACATATTTTAGCACAGAAACAATTAACCAAATAATACATCAGTAATAAAAGCGATTTTTGTCTTAAGTCAAAAGGTGGTCAGCCATAACAAGTTAAAACATGTTAACAAAAAAAGGCTCGCTCCTCTCCTATAGTCTGTTATATGACAATTGAAGAAAAGTAAACTGTAGTCTACCTTTGGTCTATCGGCTCCAAAAGTTCAGTGGCATTGTGCAGATCTTTTACGTTAAGAGCTTCTTGTTATGTCCGCTGTGACGCTGATGGAGGAGCTCGCGTCTTGATCAGAAGTTGAAGGGCGGACTCAGACTTTGAGGATGAGTAGAGCCGCTCCAGTCACTCCTCAAGCATCTGTCCCGCAGCTCGCATTAGAGCACTTTCAAAAGCGCTCTTATCGACCCCACACAATACATTAGCACTCAATTATCACATCTTGTGATATAAATTGAACTGTAAAGCCTTTTGACAGAGTGCTCTGCCGACCGGCGGGTGATGTAGTATTGAGCTGCCGCCAGCAGGGGTCCTCAATATCCACAGGTTATGTTTGTCAAAAGGGTGTGGACAACTCTCTTCTGACCAGGAGAACCGGAGTCAGATCAAACACTTCACCACAATGAAACAGCTGATTTGTCTCAAGAATTAATATTTATTTATTCATATCTATTATTATTATTATTATTTTTTTTTTTTCAAAATAATTCATCATCAGTCTATTAATAAACAGCAATTCAAATGTATATTAATTTACAACAGTCTTGTAACGTTTGTGGAAGCTGCTCTTTATTTGTAAAAGAAAGAAACGACTTTATTGTCTGCTACAGATTTTAATTACATAAAGAACATATCTGCGGCAACAAACGCAGAAGATATTCTGAAATAAACTGAGGAAGAGTAAAATTTGATTGAATTGCTTTCATATTTCATACATCTTTCACTTTGCACTCAAAGAACAGTTTTATATACATACAGCACCGATCAACAGTGCTTTTCAAATCCACTCTGGATCTTTTATACAATTATTTTACATCTAATCTATCAGCCTTTCCTGTAAATGCAGCCACTAGCACACTCTCACCACTGTGGGACTGTAGCATGGAAAGATGTGTGCAACATGAAGACAACTCTTTCACATTCAGAGAAAAGGCAGCCTTAAATATTCAGTCAGTGAGTCAATGGCATGCCGAGTTCAAAGCAGATGGAGCCCACTCCAAATGCAACACGTCTGGTTGGTGGATAAAAAGTGGTTGATTTCAATCAAAACCCTAGGCACAAAATTGACTACATACAAGTTACTGACTCTTACTCTAACCCTTGAACTGTAAGTACAAAGGAGACTGTGAAATCTCTCGTCTAGGAAAACTTTACAAAACACAAAACTGGAGAATATTTAGTGCTCTATCATTCCGCTTAATAGGTGTACTTTAATTATATAATAGCTATTTTTACTCTACCTCTCTGATAGTCTGAGATCCTTGTTTAATTCTGAATCCATCCCACAGGTGTTCAGTGAAGATTTAACAATATTTTCACCTTAACAATCATAAATAAATACAACCAGCACACAAGGAATGTCTACGTGAACACAGTAAAAAATACCAAAAAAACAAAAAAAACAAAAAACAGGTGTAAACGTCAGTAGTATCACTACTTTGTGACAAATAAAGTGAAAGAATGAATGATCAAGGAAATACCCTGTCACAGTCCGCTGCCTGCTTTTGCCCCATTGATTACATGCTTCACATCCAACCACAGCATTTCCAAGTACATAACAGTTTATCGGCTCTCAAATGTATTTTCCATATTAAACATTAAAATTGGTCAGGGATCCTCGCAGGGGGTGGGAGGGAGTCACTTGACATCTTGGATGAGTTACAGAAGAATGGGTGTGAGCTTACGCCACACGTCATTGGGACATGATTACCATGGTTTTGGACAGTCGTTGCACCATTGTGTTCCTGACATGTCTGTGTTTGGGCCTGTGTTTCTCTGCAGGACCAGGACAACAGCTGGGCTTCACCCTCAGAGAAACACGTCTTCAAACTCACATGAACTGCATCTGTAGATTGGCAAAGTCTACAATCAGTAAAGATAACAAAAACTGCATAACAAACAAATTGCTAAATTCAGTCAACTTAAATATGTGGCAGAACAGCTCATAGCTCATATCAGGCAAAACATTGTCGCAAAATTCACATTTTTAAATGTTATGACAACTTGTCTTATACGGAGTAGGAAAGTGCATTTAATTCAACATTGAGATTCAGTCATTTGTCACAATTACAAAATTATTTTGTGTTAAATGGCACTGATTAAATTATGTATTGTTTAATTTCAGGAAATTGGCTCAAAATGTCAGAAACTTCAGGTGAAATCAAGAGCTAATCATATGTCAGTGGCCATTGTGTTATGTTTTAATAGTGTATAAAAATTCATAATAAAAATAAATAAATATTGATTAATTGATCACATTATAGCATTAATTAAAAGAGCACTGAATTAACAAGTGGGACAGAGAACATATGTGTATGACAAGACATGTTTTAACAACACAGGTTAACAACAGTGTTCATGCAATGACCACAAGCAAAGAGCATGCTGTACCTAAACAGATCCTCTACAAGAAATCCTTGAGAGAGAGGTGTGCAAATGGGTCCTGTCCAGGGGCGCGTAGAGGACTCTGGCTGGAAGGACTAGAGGCTGCGGAAGGCTAATTGGGAAGAAATAACAGGAAGTACAGGACAAGAGGAGAACTAAGAGTCAGACTGAACCAGGTATGAGATTAGTATTGGAAAAGCTTAGACTGATCAGACATGTGTTAATAAAAGGACGTTTAGAAAATAACTGGGAGACAAAATGTGGGAGATGATTCACAGTTTGTCCCTTTCTGCTCAGAGTGAAGGGTCTATTGTTCAAACTGTCATCGTCATAGTCACACAAATCATACACAGATTAATTATGGAGCTCATGGCAGCACAATACATTTACTGAGTCTGAGAACACTGACATCACTACTTTGGCTTACAGTAGTTCCAGTACTTTGCACCCACCTGAGCACTAGACACAGAGCCAAAGGGGTTGGGTGGCCGCATTACAGGTTGGCTGTACATCATTGTGGGTGGATTCATTATTCCCATTGAGCCCATTTGTGTAGGCTGCAACATGACACACACAAATCATTTTTGTCTGATATTTATGTAACAGTTTAGCAGCAAACGAACAAAGCAACTAGTAACTAATGCAATGAATGAATACATGTTATTCTAATCTATATCCATAAGACAAGACTTAAGATGTCTAAGACTTGTTATGCCTTACTCACCATGCCATATCCCATCATGCCTGTAGGTGTAGTGGCAGGAAAGGCCATGACTGATGGCGGCTGAAAAGACACAGTTATATTACTGCACAATAAATATCTACACTACACTCATACAAAGGATACAAATTAAACAGGGCCACAGAGGCATTTGAGAGTGGAGAGCAAGAACTATATAACTATATAACTGTATTTTAATCACCATGGAAACAGGGTTCCAGGTTGTGGTGGGTGCTGCTTTGGGTTGCCAGTTAGTACCACCGGTCATCCTCTTCTCTCCAGGCTGACTCCAGTGGATGTCACTGTGCAAGACATTGAATGTTAGCATGAACCGCAGTTGTGGTACAGTTACTTGATCAATCCTTTTAAAGTTTGTTTAAACTCACTTTTTCATTGTGCCATTCCCAATACCCAAATCTGAAATTAAAAGTTTGATTATTTTTAAATCAGTTCAATTGTTAGTAGAAATTAAGCTAAGCCTATTGTTTAAAACATACTTCCAACAAGGTTAGCCAGTGAAGAATCAAGGTCATCTGAGACCAGCTTCTCTGGCTGCTGACTGGATGCCTGGTTGGAGCCAGCAAGAGTGGGTTTCAGAATGCCCCCAGTAATGTCTAGAAAGAAACATTGTGTATCAGATATTGTAATTTTGTTTTTAAATGGTTGCTTGTGGACCATCATATTTAATTATTTAATCTACTTCAAGTTCAGTATGTTAAAGTAATGTCACATAAAGTATATTAAAATGTATTTCTAAAATGTAAAAATTCAGTTGTTTAAATATGTGTGTCATAAGACAAACAAAACTTGCATGAATAATATCTATGTGCTGTATCTCTAGCTACAATATTAACATGTCCAACATTACACTTATCTATATATGACCAAACATAACGTCACCCTCCTATCTTTGTCAAACAAATCATGAACTGTCTTTGGTATTCAAGGAATGCTAAACCTTGTTGTATTCAACTTTTCATATTGAGCTTTTAAAATGAGGTAACTACTGATAGGCCAACAGTGTGTATGGCCTGTCTTTGATTGCTCATGTTCAAATCACGTACACCTTTCTTAAACACACTTGCACATCTACATATAATAAATACAAGCACCTCACCATCAGTGGCTTTTGTTCCAAAAACAGACTCAAAGTCAACATGGAGTCCCCCTGCTGGCTGTTGGGGGGCATGCGGTGGGGCATATCCTGAGAGAGTTAAAGAGATTTATTAGAAACCCCCAAAGATAAAAAGTGTTTAAGAATGTTTATCGCCATTAGGACACAGACGCAAGCAGAATATAATCGGTCTTTCTACAGCTGTACAAGCCCTTAATACTCTACCTTTGAATAGACCTGTTACAGTGGAGGACTCTGTGGGGAAGGGAGCCTGATGTGGGAGATGCTGGGCAATAGATACTGGGCCACAGAAGGAGTCTAAAACACCAAACGGAGCGAAAATGCAGGACAAAGAGAGAGAGCAGAAGAAGACTGTTCACAGTCCAGCCAAAGACATATCAGAAATGAAAGAAATGCAAGAAGAAAGTAAGAAATCAAAAGGATTGGGATTTATCTTAGTGTGTTGAGGAGCTACAAATCAACGGGTCCAAAATGAAGGGATTTTAAATTCTGTTCCTTGTTATGAAATGACCCTATGTTTGTTAAAAACATAGGCAGAGATGGAGTTTCACGGTAGTACCTGAGACGGAGTGCTCTATCCGCACTGTGCGTTTGTTATTGGCTGTTGAGTTTGTGTCAATAAAGGGATTGTAACGATCTGGGAAATCAAAAATAATATTGGTAAAAGAACAAAAATATAGTTTAGTTGCAGTAAAATGTACAATAGGAAGGGTTTTTATAAGGCTGCGCTATTCATCTTTAAACATTGATCATTTGACTTGATACAGACAACAGAATATAGGAGGAAGAAAGGAAATAAGAATCAACACTGAAGGTATAGTTGCACATTTACCATGCAGCTAGTCATGCTAACAAGTGACTACAAAGGAATGAGTGAGAAGAAAAGAAAACAAAATGAGCCATTACCACCAAACATTTCATGAGCAGACGTCCTAGAGGAAAAACTAACACCGTCGGAGGACACGACAGGTAAGTGAGAGGCATCAACAACGAGTCTGGAGAGGAAAGGGTTAAGGTTTGGCATGGACTCATCTCCAGCTTCTGCAGAGGAGAAAGGATCTAAGCAGGCAGAGAAGAAAGACAGAGACAGAGTGGAGAATGTGGCCATCAGATTTAGACAAAAACAAGAGCGGGAAAGCATGCAGAAGAACAGCAGACGGGGCAGAGCTTAGTGAGAGAACGGTGTGTCCTACCAGCCCACGCAGACGCTGCTGGAAGCCCCCCAGAGCCTGACTGCACTGAGGCCTGGAAGGATGACGGCAAGTCGAAGAGGTCACTCTCCATCTTCACTGCTCTGTACACAGTCACAGAGGAGACATTTTCAGAGGACGGGAGAATCTATATTTTCCATTGGGTTTTTTTTTTTGTTTTAATTAGAAGTTCCTATGCCTGATTCTCAAACCGTGAAAATCAGAGGTAGGTAGTTTAAACTAACCCTTTTATACATCACTACTGTAGTGTTCACATGCACAGATTTTTAGGCAGACAACTAAAGAAGGGTGCATAACCTTTTCTCATCCCAAAACTTAGTAACTCTCAGGGTTGTAATTGATAAATTTTGTCACAAAATGCAGCTTACAGGAAAAGAATGTTGGATGCCCCACAGTGAATTCTTGCCATCGAAAATGGAAAATGTTAAGAACATCGTTTAGATCCTAAGCCCATTTGAATAGCTTTCATTCTTTTTAATTTATTATTTTATGGTTATTTTCTTTTTTATTGTTTGACTGGGGTTTCCTATTTTGTTTATTGAATTAAGCAGTTTGGAGTATAGTATAAATTGAGAGCTATTTTTAGTTAATTAGACAAGTACCCATTAGAGCAGCTTGGTGTAGAGAAAAGGTCTATGGCTGGTGCTGTGCTGATAGTGCCCCCGGTGGTGGAGACTGGTGATGTGTCTGTTGTAGAAAATGATGGCCTCTTGGAAAGCTCTTTAAGTCGTTGCTCCTGCATGAAAAGGGAAATCCATTAAATGTCACATTACCCAAAGCTTTTATTTCCTGTCTATTTCATGCAGGCTACCTTTAGTGCCTTAAGTCGTGCTTGCTCCTCCTCCAATGCTGCCTGCTTCTCACGCTCATCAACTTTCGTGAAAGACATCCCCGTGCTGGCCAGTGATGAGACAGCGTTTGACAGAGTGCTAGCCCTGTAGAGGAAGAATTTCATGTTACTAATCTGAATAATAATAAAATAAACACATTTTTTTGAATGAGAAGAGAGCGGACTGGCTTACCTGCTGGCAGCAGTGGAGTCTTTCACCTTCTTTCCCTCTAAAGATGCCAGGTGCTGTTCCAGAGCTTCCAATAGGCTACTAGGAGCCTGTTGTAACAGAGGACATGTATTAAAGCATGTAACACCCTTTTTAAAATACACATGTTTTATCCATATAACTTTAACACCATAAAAACAGTGGTAGGTAAGCACATTGGAACCACACAACACCAAAAAGCAATTTATAAGTCTGGATGTGGGGTATTTTTTTTTATTTTTATTTTTGTTTTGTTTTAGTTAATAGTTACCTACCACTGATCAATGACTGGAGCCAAAAGCTACATAGGGATGACAATGCCATCTGTGTGGAATGGCAGCACGTTATCTAATGCTGAATTGACTAAACACACACGGTAGCCATTTAAATAGATGTAAATGATCTAGAACTTCAACATGACCAATGTGAACATGAATTACCACAGCAAGTGTTTTTTCCGTCAACTGTTTTCCCCCAAAATGGAGGAGACAGGTTCATAGCAGAGGCATGCAAAAAGACAACACTGAAGCAAGTCACAGATATAGAAGTGAAATGATAGTACTTACACAAACTGTGAACTAAAGTGGAAAGATAAAGGGAGAATACAGAATAGAAAGGTGGTGACAGTCAGAGGACAATGCAATTTAGCTGCGGTCAAAACGGATTTCACTCTTATAATGACTAGACTAGACAACTAGACTATTATCAACTATGCTAGAATGAGAAGTATTACTACTGAAAGACAGGGTACAAACAATAGTGAAGGTGAATCAAAGGATCAAGACTGGCTGGCTACATGCAGATACAACTTCATGCATACATAAGTTTGAATTTTATAATATGTATATGTTTTTATGTAGATGTATTTTTCCTTAAATAAAGATGGTAAATGAAGCGGTGAGAGATATTAGATTATATGGTTAATGTTTGCTTACCTGTGAGAGGTCAGGAATGTCACCTCGGTCAATGCCTACTTGCTGTTAACAGACAAAACTAAATTGTTATAGTAGAAAAAAGGGTTTCAAGGTGAAATTTAAATGGCCCATATGTTATAGTGTTGTGTCCTTAGCAAAAACATACCTGGAATTGTGTTTTGTTTCATTCACACATGTTTAACACAAAAATTGTGTATATTTAGGCTGAGTTCTTCTCTCAAACAGAAAATGCACACGTTCCACATTGTGATGTCATGTGGTAATACAGGAAGTGCTCCAATCTGTTTTTTTTAAACTACATAGACCTGGAATTGCCAAACTTTACTTAACTAAAGGTAAAAGGGAGCTGTAGATAACTTGAAAACTACCACTTCATGACATCACTAGGTGTAAAAGGCCATATTGAGCTTTGGAGATGTTGACAGACTAATAAAAAAAGGTTATTCAAGTGTGTTAATGAAACAAAACACAATTCCAGGCATGTTTTTGAGGAGGTAACAGCATTCTTACATGGCTTAAAGCTTACAGGTCAAATTTGGTTAATGTAAGACCTTTAAAATAATGGAACCACTTGGAAGTACTATTTTTTGTAGATGTAAGACTTTTTTTTCATATTTCTGCTCTGACAATCATTGTTATTTTAGAAACCCTACGAGTAGTAAAATATTTAGTTACCTCAGCTACTTTGAGGAATTCTGATATTCTGGTCATCCGAGTGAGGAACTTCTTATAAATATCTAGACCTTCTTTACATTGAGTTTTCTTCATGTCAAAGTATTTTTCTGTTTTAATGAGAAAACAGCACATTGTCAATCATCACGTGGACGGCATTTTGTTAAAGAAGAGGTCACAGTGAGCGGTACCCAGCAGGTTTATGATGCCTTCGTTGTAAGCTGCAAAGAGTCGGATGGAGTCTTTGAAGAGGAGCATGAAGGCTGCATTGATCACTCCATTAGTCAACTCATTGGCATTGACCTGAGGAAAAACAACCAGCCTTGTTTAGATGCACAATATATAGAAGAAGCATTCATTTTGCAATATATAGCAATTGTTTATTTATTAGACAGTTACAGTAAAGCTCAATGTAAAATAAAATCATCATCACAGTGATTCTCTATCAGCTGTATTTTATCATAAATCAGAGTGTTCAATCAAACTACACAGACTGAGGCTGCCACAGTTATATATTGGTGAATCTTTGACTAGTATAGACTGTAAGACCTAATATTATTACTATCAACATAATTCTCAATATATTGCACTATATAATGACTTTACTATACAGTTTTCAAAACATGTATGCCTGTATTTTAGTTCCTCACTTACTTTGCAGTATTATTGCTCATCTATACCTACAATAACAAAAGTGAAGGCCCTTATACTTACATTGAAATCAAGGAGTGCATCCATTTGGTTCTGAATAATTGGAATTGTCTTGAGCAGCTTCTCTGTATTCATGGTTCTCATTACACCATCCACCCTGAGATACAGAGGGGAGATGGATGCAAAGCAGACGCAGAGATGAGGAGACAGGTAAACAAGCTAAGAGGTTCATAAACATGATTTACACAGGATTCAATACAGCTTGGTTTGCACTACTTGAATGAAGGTATTTAAAACTAAGGTAAGTAAAGAGGTAATATTAATGTACATCCCTATCATAATAGTAAAGGAAGATATTGCTCAATTATCACAACTGAAATATTGAAATGAATTCTCACCCCCTTTTAACTTTTGTGAAGTCAAAGGCAACTTGTCTGTATGAAACTGCTTTTTCATTCAGGTAGCGACTATACCGCCTAATAAATGTGGACATGTCATAACCTGTGAAAAAACATAGTTTCTTTCAGCTTTTATTCATAACATAGAAAAATGTGAAGGGCAAAAAAGACATCTGCCTTACCTTGTAACCCACTTTTGTCCAGAAAATTACTGAGGTTGAATAATGTATTCCTGGAAGCCAGATATTGAACAAAACGCTACAGGGGGAGAGGAGATTCATTAGGTCACTTAATAACTGCATTAGATAACAATGTTGTTATTACAAATACACTACATTACTACATTACTACTACACTGTTAGACTTAGACTTTAGTAGATGTACCTCATTGCCATAGACCATGAGGTGGTGCGTGGTGATGAGGGACTTGAAGACAACCACCCAGCTGGTGTTGGTGGTCCGCTCAAACAGAGAGTCGGCCAGCTGTGGAATGTTCACGTTCATCTCATTGGTACAATGGATCAAATCTGAAACAACACAATAAAATATTAAAACTATTATACTACACTTTATCCACCCACAAAGGTCAAAAGCAAGTGTCCCACAATGACTGAAATGCATTTTTAGGTCAGAAATGAAAATGGGTGATATGAGTCATCCCCATGTCCTCAAAATAAATCAAGATCAATTATGTGTTTTATGTAATGCCCACAGAAGTACATTTATGAAATGGTTTATATAATTGCAAAGAATTTTGACATAGCAGTAGTAATTATAAATGTTTTAAAATGATGCAATTTGTATGAATAAGAAAAGGCAGGGCCAAGTCCAACAAGTATCAATGGAATTGATTGAAAAAGTTGTCAAATAAAACAAAACACTAACATTAAATAACTAATAATGTTCAAACCTGGGTTTTGCAACAATAAAAACAATTATTACAAAGCTGAATAGCAGAGCTCAAACACATTTAAGCAACATCACCTTTATAGGGTGTCTTCAGTCATTGTATTAGCTGAACAATGATTTTAAGAACATCCATGGCCTGTCCATTCACTCTCCCTATCAGGCTGATGGGGTAAATGGGCCTCTATTCCTGTCCTACATTGGACAAAATGTGGGAGACTCTAAGTAGGACAGAGTAACCTTCTGGAGACAGAGCATTTGGCATGGCTGGTTGGACTGAGCTCAGAAGATGACAGCAATGTTAACTCCACAGAACATATCTTTTTATGTATGAAGATAGCATAACATTGAACACAGGAAGTGAAATTACAAATAAATAAAAATACCCTAAATCTTATCTAATAACATGAACACTGAATTATAAAGAACACAAAACATATGCTACTAAGTAACAATCAATCTGATAGGTGGTAGTCAAGTAATTATATGCTGGAAATAGCAATACTATAATAAAGACACCTCCAGTGCTTTCCATGTTGACGCTGCAAAATCCATAAAATTATAATAAAGCCTCTATTGAATAGCATAGCCAGACTTCACAATGTGTTCACTGTCTCCAGGTCCTGTGTTCCTTCAAAAATGGAGCAGCTCTGTATTTTCAATCTAAAAATTGGTAACCAGGATATTATTCACTCGACTGTGCTTCAATATAATGTGGAAATATGGCAGAATGTGAACATGAATGAGAACATTTGGCATAAACGTAATCTATACCATACTTAACAGTATGTTTGAGATTTTTCACATAACTTGTATACTTGTATTTTACCAATGTAATTCATGTGTTTCTGGTATTTCCTCATCATCAACAATAAAATGTATATTATTGGAAGAAAATTATTAAATTATAGACTTCCATTACCATATAAAAAAGTTATATTGTGAGCAGAATGACTGAAGCAGATAAAGATAATTGCCAATCAGCCTGAAGAATAAAGATAACATTTGGCTGACACACAAGCTTCAGCCAATGTACCAGGGAGCCTACATGATTTTATGACTCATGCTATTGCACTGTAACCACGGAAAGGCTGACACATCAATCACATCTGATGGGGTTTACCTATGAAATGTTAATCTCATTCTCTTTATCAACCGCCATAATTAAACCACTAAGAAATCCAAAGGTAAATAAATATGGGGCAGATGCATCAGCTTTTAACTACAGAATGGTACTATAAACCTGGACCAAAAAAAAAGACAAACAAAATTTACATTAGGACTTAAACTGGGCCCAAACCAGGACCAAAGAGGACACAACAAGAGAGAAGGCACCCAGTATATACAGTTGACAATGGATTTTAGTTTCTCTCCATCTCTGGGTGGGATTTCCTTTTACCCACTACAGCAACTCGGGGGTCGGGACCTAAATTTGGGTCCCCAAAGATTTTTAAGGGTGAGGGTCAGGAGTCCAAACTAGATACTCCTAGTTTTTCAATGTTAAGAGACAGTAGCTTCTCAGGTAGGAGAAGAATGATAGCCAGGGTCTCGAGTGTATCCAAATAGAGAAAAAGTTGAGAACCACTGCCCTATAGCACAGTCTTGACACCTGGCGAGATTACACCTGTGCACTACTACTGATATTCTAAAGGAAACATAGCTACAATGTCTGGAAAATGTTATATAATCCCCTACCACACATCATTCAAATTTTTCCTATTATTAAAGGATCCTGGTGATAGCTTCATAAAACCACTTTCATTACCGACATCATGCATTTGTGAGTACAGATCAATAAGATGTGCAGTGCATAAGTACACACAGACTGCACTACTTAGCAACATTTTATAACACAGGATTGTAAAGAACACTATTTGAAACTTAAGGACATAGATAATCTTACAAACATGAAATACAAAACCCTCTGACATTACAAATGACACTCAAACAGTATGGTATGGGGCCACTATAACATAATGGCCCTGTTACTACTGAGTAAATCACAGAGTTGCACTGCTGCAGGACAGGTGCAAATTAAAATGAGCAAACTAGGCTAAGAGAATGTGAAACTAGGTTGTAATTCGTACATATTTAAATCTAGTGTGCAAAAAGTTATAATTAAAAGGATATGTACAATGCATGAAGGTGGGCATACAGAAATAAAGAAAACAGACTAAAGATTTGCAGATTAACAACCAGACAGCTAGCAAAGACGCCTTAGTAACCAATCTTTAGCAGTTAAAACACATGAAATAAAGTGTTATTACATAAACCAAAATGTGTGTCAGCTCTATAATAGTCTCCTAAACACATATTTTAGAGAATGAAATAAAACAGGAATAGATGTGACAGAGCTAACAGTAGCATGTAGCCTGGCTGAGGCTTGAGGCCTGGCACAATCACAATCGCCATAACTCGGCCACTATATTCGTAAACTGTAAATCTGCGGTAAATTCAATAGTGCGTTGTCATATGATACTCACAGTCCAAATGTTTCTTTTTCGGGCCCATGATTTCGTGTGTAGTGGCCTTGCATACTGTTTTGGACACAGCAGATCCCGTTACACTATGTTGGGCTGCAGTGATCCGGTCCGTAATGCTCTGCCCCGACATCTTCGCTCACTTCAGTAAAAACAAAATACTACTATAATGACAAACGTCTTGTTGATTTCTCGTAAGAAACCTCGATGGGCTCTAACATAAACCGGAGCTGTCCACCGCCTCCGCTGCTTTGTCGGACCCCCGTCTCCACCTTGGATGGTTTAAAATCTGGACTCGGCTATGACAGACACGCACCAGGCGAGGGCGGAATAAAGACAATCTGGCGACAACAAAAACAAAATGCTCTGATGTGTGTATCCGGTCAGTGTCTGACTGGAAGGCGCTGACTGCTGGCTTCACTCCGGTCTAAGTGTGCCCCTCTCATCCCGAAGAAACACGGCGGACCCCGGCTGCTTACTGCCTGCTTCCGCTCATTCAGCTCCTGCTACTCGCCTCCAAACTCCGCTGCACAGGAGGGAAATGGCGACGCCGCCCGCAGACTCCGAGTCTGATTATAGCAGCAGGATGCTCACATCCAGCCCTATGTGGGGCAGGTGAGCAGCTGACCGCAGACAGTCTGAAGGCAAACAGCAGCAGAGAAGGCGAAGGCGCTGGTGCGCAGACCAGTGCACTGAAGGCAGTGGACGCGCAAAAATGAGCGCACAGTAGGCCTGACTATCTGCAGATGTTTGGAAAGATGGTGAAAGACTTTAGTGAGACAACAGCTAAAACAAAAATAAAATAGGCTACGTAGAAACTTGAACTTGATAAGCTGAATATAATAGCCCATTAAAATTGCCACCTGTCCATGTGATCATTAGAGGTCCTAATCATGTTCTCCAAATATCAACATAAAAATGGCACATCTTAAGAGTGCTTAAAGTAGCTTGCAATCCAACCTTTTATCCTGTGAAAACTATTTCTGGTCTCCCCGTGGGCCAAAACATCATCAAGTATTAAGTTATAGCCTAGTTGATCTAAAAAGAGAAGACAGCCTTGAATAGTTTGGTTTGCAAATGACATTGGCTTACTGTATGCGCAGGAAACATACAAAACAGGCCTGTAGGAAACAATGGTCAGGGATAGTCACAGTAGGCCATTATAACATACTGCTTATGCTGTGCCTTGTGCCTCAGTCGAGAACAGGTAGTCCTGGTGCTATATCTGTTGGAGCACAGGGGGGCAGCACAGGGTTGATTTTATGAACACCTCTGGCTTGACGTTCTGCTTATGGCTAGGTAGGTAGGCATACACCATAGGGATAAATGGAGCGTTCAAATTGTAAACACAATTACAAGCCAAAAGTGTTTTCTTTTAGGTTGGGCTACACCAGAAAGGCACAATACAATGGGAAGGATGCAGGCATGTGAGGGATATGGCATTTTTCTGAGAACATTTTTTCATAGTAAGAACTAGACCTTCACACATAGGATATTGCATAAAACCCATGAGAAAGGAAGAAAGAAATGTTCCTTGCATTGAGGGTCGCACTTTTGAGTGGATGTGCTCAAGTGTTGTTCTGATGGCTTAAGTTACACACATGTACAGCACAGCGAGTGATGTGTTTTCCTGGACCTCACTTGAATCCCTTAACCAACCATAAACCATTTACTTGCATTATCTGTGATTATTATTTGTTTGTATTTGTTTGTATTATTTGTATGATTATTTGTTGTCTATATATAGATTAGAGCTATACAACTTTAGGACTGAAGTAAACTGTATTTCGTAATAGGCTAATAATAATGCATAACACTTGAATAGTGCTTTTTAAGATACAGAAAGATACTTTAAGGCAACAAACAGACAAACAGAAAATGAGAAAAGTTATTAAAAGGTGTTTTTTCATGATTGTAGGCTGTAGGCTTTTGTATAATGGAAATGTGATTTAATTATTTGATATTTTCTGATTGCAATAGTTTTAAGTAAAATATGTGGATAAAAAATGGACCTGTGTTTGTTATCCGCTTCACTTTCCCTTTTACGTCCAAAGTGTAGTGTCAGATTACCTTGGCACTCTCACAGGTTTTGTGCTGTGTCCCAGATGGAGTGATTCAGACGTCTGTTCATTGAGCCAGCGTGTTGTTGTTGATCAGATAGAGATGTCCATATCTGAAAACATCTAAGAGCGGCGGCTGGTCCTGAGCCATTATGAGTCTCTCTGCACATGACCTGCAGGATGGAAAGATCTACTAATCACATGCCAACAGCTGGAGATCTTTTCAAAGTGGAGAATGATTTCAATATTTTAGCAAGAAGCACAGATTTAGTACAAAAATACAAAGAATTCAAGCATTTTTGTAATGCAAATGTACTTCGTATAATGTGATATGATTTCTGGGAAAATTATAGACATTCTTGAATTTGAAACTCACCAGTCTCTTTTTAATTGAGTTGCAAGATGCAAGTGAATTTGAGCTCAATTACAGGTACAAATATGGCTGGCAAAATTGCTCTTAAGTAAAAACTAGGCATGAAAAAAAAACTTTTCACTTTTAAACACAGTTTTAGTAATTTTATTTCAGTCTTTTTCACAAAACTTATTAAATTAAATTGTAACACAGTGTAGTGTTACTTTTTAACCCTGGTGATTTGCAATGAAAAAATACTTTACAATATGAGGAATTTAAAGGTGCATTGTGTAACTTTTTTGATGGTGTTGTTCCGCCTGCTTGTCTCCATGGAAATGTTACTGTCTTGCCTGTTCCAAAGTATTATTGCATTTATTTATTGATAGCATCACCTGCTTGTTTAACAAGTTTAATGGCATACTGTTGAACATTATGCAATATCTCCATGGAACATGCTCCATAAGAAAGATTCCATAGTTTGTGTGTGTGTGTGTGTGCGTGCGTGCGTGTGTGTGTAAGAGATCCACTCCTTAAAACTCCAGCTCTGTCCATTTTTAGTACGTTTTCTAGTGGGCCATGTACTGTATGTTAGAAGCGAATGGAAACAGGTCATGTTCTGGGTGGGATTTGTAAAATAAGTCACAGTAATGTAACAGTTTTGTATTCATTTCAGGGGCTATTTGATCCCGTTTGCAGTGAATGGTGCCTGTCCTCTCGTATGTACCTTGAGATTTGATTTCAGCCCTACCTCATCCTGTAGCTCATGCACATTAGCTGTACCTGTCTCCTGTGTTTGTCATGTGGGCAACGGCCCCTTCCCTGGGAGGATTTCAGTCCGGATCTGAGAGGAGAAGACACGTGAGGCAGCATCATAGAATGAGTCAAACTGTGACGCATGAGTGTGACACAAGGTGAACAGCATTACGCCTGAGAATAGAATCATGTTCCAAGAAAGGAAATTAGATATATCAAAACTATATTAAAATCGCAAAAGATGTATATATGCATAATAAGAAAAGGTGTGTGTTAGGTAACTGCTTTGATTATAACATTATACTTCACATAGGACTACACAGAAAGCCTGAGGAGATTACTAGCTACACTATTAAGTGTATTACCATATGATATATTAGTTTTGTTATACAATAATGACTGACCTTGTGTGGCATGTCAGTACAAAAGATATGGCTTTGTGCTAAATACTCAATCTGAAATGGATCATGTTGGGAATTTGGAAGACAGTCAAAAAGCTCTACTTTGAAGCTATTGTGTTGTGTTATGCAATCAGAAAAATGTCTTTTGCTTTGAATATGACAGAAAATATTTACACGTGAATCTACAGGTCATATTAAACAGATTATATAAATATTAAACATAATTTCTTTTGCACATATGTTCGTTTTATCTGTTAATATTTTCTGAGCTGCATAACACAATATCCATCTTGCAAAAGTTGACAGATATTTGATAATCTTATCCGGTATCTTTAGTGGTAATGAGTTCTGGTGCCTACCTGAACAACTATGGCTCGAAGTCGGGGGTACATCCTCAACATTAAACACCTGCTGATACAGGCACATACACAGCCAGACAGTTCCCTCTAATCTTTTTGTATAGAGCAATTTAGAAATGCTAATTCACCTGAACAGAAGACCTTAATTGACACTATAATATATTACCATTTCAATTTTTATACTTTATACTTTTTATATTTAACAAGTCCTATATAAATTAAGACTCTTCTGCAACAGAGACCTGGCACAGGTCAACAAAAACACAACCAGTCTATAAATAAAGTAATAAAAATATGTGATTACTGAAGTTACTCCAAGACTATGATTTTCCATTTCCCCATTGGACTGAGGAGAGGAACTAGTAAATATGACAAGGCCAAGCATGCTACAAGACATCAAAACAGATAAGTTCAGGTTCAGTACAGGCATTCAAGACCACTAACCTCAAAGTGAAACATAGCAAGATCCCTTTAAATTGTAAATGAAGCTCTGTGTATGCACTGCAAAGTTTAACTGGGTGAAAAAGTCATCTTAAGACATCTTAAGTGTAAAAACAACCTAGGTTTCCACTTTAGCTTTCTGCGGCGCTAAACAAACCGTGCAGTGTATACAAGTGTTGAATGCCTTTACTCCAGGTGCTGCCTTGTGCATCACAATTAGCTCCATAAAGCCCTGCATCAGACCGTGAGTTGACTTTTATGTTGATGTGAATGTGGGCCACAGCTCTGGTCGATGACAGCTTAATTCCTGGCTGAGCCCCCTGCTGAGGTAGAGACAGACGGATCGCACTGAGGGGAAAACCAGTGAGAACCCCTCGGAGAGCACTCAGGTTTCTGGGCGCCGTCAAAAGATTTGTCCAAAGCATTCAGTTCCGATGGAGTTTCCCATGTATGGCATCGGAGCAGGTTTTGTTGGACGTTTTATGGATAATGGGTGCCTCTATCTCTCTCATCTCTGCGCACACAACAGATATTCATAAAGCTGATGGGGCGATTGGGCATGCAGAATTAGGCCTGTCCCAAACTTGAATATAGGGGGGTTCCAGCCTATTATTGCAGGCGAGACAGGTAAAAAGCGTTTGAAAAAAGTGATACTAAGAGGGGAGTCTGATGAACATGGGCCAAAATGAGTTAGTCAAGCAACACAGAGCAAAGGAAGCAGGATAGAGAAGGATTATAGGAACCAGGAAGGTACTTTGATAGAGGTCAGAGGCACCAATAGTCTGGCGCTAGAGGGAATATTGTCTTTGAACATCATATTTGAAGATAAGTGCTGTTTTGAGTGTTGTACCCAAGGAATGTGGTTAATGCGATGCTGACCTTGTGAAGATGACGGTGTGCAGAGGTGCAGAGATGACACCTGTGTACTTTATCTTGGTGCTGATGAGCAACGCAGCCTCAGTCTCTGCGCAGTTCAACGGATACAACTGTGACGCCAACTTCCACAGCAGGTTCCCGGGTGAGATGCATCCTGATAGCATCCTTCTGCATTGAGCTGTTGCATATTTGATAATAGAAGATAACAGCCATGAAAAGGTGCTGTGCTATGGTAAACGCAAATGTAGCAGTGTACACAGGCAAAATCATTTCTTTGAGATTCCCTTTGGCTTTAGTTAGAAAACTCTGTTTCTGCAATTTAACCGTACACAATGTAAAAGTACACTGTGTAACCTTTCTGAAGGAGGGTCCACTATCTGCTTGTCTCTATGGATGTGTTATTGCTTTCCCTGGAATATTCCATGGTATGACATTAAACATATTCATCTAGCATTTATTCATTATATGTATTTCTGTTGCTCAAAAATACAATAATTCCTTCTGTGAATCGGGACAACTCTTCACAGATCTGAATAGTAATGTGGCATAGTGTTGTAATCTGCTTGTCTCACTTGTGATAGATGGATTTAATATGTACTGTGGAACATTCTAGACAAAGCAATAACACTTTTGTGGAGACAAGCAGGTAGTGGACACTTCACTAGAAAAGTTGTGCAGTGCACCTTTAATGAATAAAAAAGAAAGAAAAGAAACTTGAAATGCAATAGACAAATTAGGCAAACAAACTTTTTCTTAATAACTATACTTAGGCTACTTACAGAAGTTTTCAAACACGTAAAGGAGCTCTTACATCAGTCTATAATGCATGTGTAGCCACAACTGCCCTGGGGTAGACTGATGGAGCCTTACAATTTCAAAATCTCTCCAACCAGCAGCAAATACACACTACCTGATTTATACAGCAGTGCCACAGGCGCTGCAGGCAAAGAGGATGAAATGCCTTAAATTGGCAACCCAGACTTCTCTCTTTTTATTGTTTAAAAAGAAAGTTGGTATGACTGACCAGGGCAACTTTGCTCCAGGACACAGTATGTCTTTCTTGAATGCTGTTAGTTGAGAGGATTTGTGATTAAAAAAATGAAAGCTACAGATAATAATTTGTGTAACACTTTTTGTAGAATATATACAACCTAATAATAACGCACCAACTTTTTAACTTACTGTTTGACAGGAGAGGGGGATATAGATGTATACTGTGGGGTCCAAACCATCACACTGAAGATCAACTTCTGTCCTGTGTTGTTTTCTGGCTACACTGATGCTGACCTGGCCCTCAACGGTCACCATAACGATGGCCATTGCAGGGGCTTCATCAACAACAACACACTGCCCACCACACTCCTGTTCAGCATCAGTCTGAGCACGCTGGAGGCCTGCGGCAACAACCTGGTGGTAAAGACGCAATCAATGAGAAAATTCATCATTCAGCACTAATGATGTTCAATGTACACAAAAGTCCTGTATCTCACTAAACAGGTGTCCACAGCCTATGGGGTGAATGCATACGGCAACATGTCACTGGTGCAAATTGGGCATGTCTCTGGGTTCATCGACACACCCGACCCGCCGACTATAATCAGCTATCTACCTGGTCTGATGTATAAATTCAGCTGCAGCTACCCTCTGGAGTATCTGGTCAACAACTCGCAACTGGCATCGTAAGAAGAGTATAGAATGTTCTTTTACTGTGCTTAGATACACAGGTTTTTATGTGTGCCTTGGAAAATATTTATAATCTGAATGAAGAGGTTAAAGGTTAGAGAACATTGGTATAATTTTTCTTTTAGTAAAAGTCTCTTGTGAATGACTCCCACATTCAATGCAAATACAAAATGGAAAATGCATATTTTCACAGCTCTTCTGCAACTGTAGCCATCAAGGACAGCAACGGCACTTTTGTGAGCACACTGAGCATGATCTTGTATAATGTGAGTACAAATTATAACTCTATAAAATATTATAACTCTAAAAAATGTATATAATAACATAATTTACAGGAAACCTATTCAGTGACTAATGACCATTTAATTTGACTGAGACTTGATTTGGACTCTATTCACAAATTTGTGGAAATAGCACTGTGTTTTAAAATAAAAATTAAAAGTAAAAGATTTTAATTGGAAATTGGACCTGAAATCCGAGTCCATGTTTTTTTGTGATTTGCATAGGGAGATTCAACAAGGCAAAAAATAAATCTTTCATTGATGTTACCAGACTGAAAGGTCTCTGCGGGGCAAAAAAAATAAACATATTCTTCATAGCAACACCTAAAGCAACATTTTCAATATTTATATGTTTTTTTCAGGATACATCATACAGTCACACTCTGTCTATCCCTATGAGCGGACTGGCATTGAAAACTAGAGTCTTCGCTGCGGTCAAAGCTACAAACCTAGACCGACGGTAAAAATCTTTAAATATATAAGGATTTGACAAACTTCTAGTTGCACTTCTCCACATTTAGTCCTTACCTCTGAGCCATTATGCCATTATATTATTAGAGTTGGGCGCCAGTGTCTGCAGTGTAAAAAGGATTCTCATGTGCAGCTATGGCCCTATCCTTTATACAATCTCATAATTCTGTCCCTCTTGCAGGTGGAACGTTTTCATGGACTACTGTTACACTACGCCCTCAGGGAATCCAAATGACGAGCTGCGCTATGACCTTTTCTTTGGGTAATCTCGCCTTTTTTTCTTCTTAAAGATATGCATGATAATCCACTATTCAGGATGTTTCTGTGACTCAGATGCTACAAAGACCCGCAGACTACCGTTTTTGAAAATGGGAAAAGTCAGGTAGGGCGCTTTTCCTTCGAGGTCTTCAGATTTGTAAAGCACAGACACCAGAGAATGTCCACAGTGTTTCTCCACTGCGTCACCAAGTTGTGCAGAGCAGATGACTGCATCACACTTATTCCAGTGAGCATATTTTTGATTTTAGGGTTTTTTGTTTTTGTTTTTTTGAAGTGTCATATTCCTGTAACATAAAGAATGACTGTGTGAGCAGATCTGTGGAAAACGACGCAGGCGGGATGGAGAGCACATTCAGATTTATCCAGTGCCCACTTCTGGAAACACAGTACTCACAGCAGGACCCATCATCACCAGAACAGGTAGGACCATTGTAGCACTTCGCATCTCAGACCTTTATGTCTGTTTTCAAAATCAAAATTAATGCTTTGTTTTGTTTTAGATGAAACTCCTGCCAACAACTCTCAACTTGGTAAGTTAACACTGACATCTGCAAGAGGCAATATGCAAAATTGCTAAATGTTTGACATTGACAGTGTTATACTAGATTTTGCCTGTTGAAATGCTTGTGGAGAGCACTCAAAGCTGGCTCTCTGAAGTCAGTTTGAGCTAGTGATTCATTCTCACAAACATAGTAAAGCTTATGTAACTTATTCTGTGTTCTTCACAAATATCAAAAAGTGGTTGTTTTGGGGAAATCTAAAAGCTGCCCATCTACTGTACTGCAAAACAGATGCCCACTTTCAGGCCTACCCTAAAAGATCCAAAAGATAGCAAAAGATGGAATTTTTGTGAGTTTAGAATTGTGAGGAATCATCAGGGCAGGATTAGGGAGGCGTTAAATATTAAATACTTTGATTTTTTCCTCCAACATGCTATCTTTTTACTGGTGTGAAATATATTACTATTGCACAATTTTTTCTTCAGCCTCAGCTAACGACCTGCCCCTGAACCCTCTGACCAGTGCCCTCATCTCAGGTGTGGTGGTTCTGGGCGGAGCCAGTCTGGGCTTCTTCCTGTTTTCGGTCCGCCTCCTGCAGAAGCCCCGTCATCCCCCCGGTGCATCCTCAGGTGTTCTAAACTCCAACTTTAAATGAACCTGTAGCTCATTATGTTTTTCATTAAATTTGTTTACTAGAACATTTTGGTGCACTGTTTTGATTGTCTGTATTAATGTTATCTTATACCCATAAAAGCTCAAAAAAAAAAAAAAAAAAAACAAAAAAAAACCCACACACAAAAAACAATATTAGCTACAATAAAACAGATTATACCACATCACATTTTTGCATAACAAGCATTTTATTTCTAAGAAATATAAACAATTTTTTGGTTCATATACCACATTTTTCCAATTTGATTTTTGATTCGTTGACAAGACAGAGCTCTCTGGACTCTTGCAATCTCAGAGTCTGTGAAAATTGTGTGAGGTAGTCAAAACCCAGTGCCCGGTGCCAGGACGGGATTTCATATGATGTCTGAAAGGCACAAGAGGTGAGTAGATCTACCATACATATTTGCACTGCATGTTTTCATGCATTTTGAAAAATAAATCATATTTAGGTGCAGATTTTAGACCAACACAGTCATTTAAAAGAGCAATTTTCAGGCTAATGGAGTGAAGATATTGTAACATAAAGTGCACTATTGGAGAAGCATCATTAGTGCATGTGTGGTCATAACCTAAAAGCCACAGTTGTGATTACCTAAAACAGGCCCAGGATGGTGTCCTGAGACAGTCGAGACTGGATCTGTGTGGGACAGTGTTGCGTTTTGGCTCGCACTCAAAGGACTTTGGCACTGATGTCACGTCTGTACTACCTGTGTTTGTGAAGGATTTGATTTCATGTTCCTTATTCAATGCCGAATCTGCACACTCTAAAGTGTGCACTCTACACAGTGTATTTCTACAATAGATTTATACGTAATTATTTATTTAAAAAAGTGAAATAAATGTAGTCCAAAATTTACCAAAAATCACAGTGAGATGGAAACCTGTTCATCAAAACATTTGTCTAAGAATGTACAAGCAACTAATGGTCAATTTGATTTGCATCATAATAAAGGATTTATCTAGAAACAACAACAAAACAGCAATCATTTCTGGCTTAAAGTTACCATCTTTCTTCAGAAGTATAAAAATGTAGTTTTGTAAAAGTCCAATCTCTGAGAAAATGAGCTCACCAGTCTGTGCCTGAATCCATTCGATAAGTGCAGCATTAATCTTTCAGATTTGCCACATTGATTTGGACTGTCGATGCCCTATATATGAATGTGTGCGCCTCTCATGTGTCCAGCTCTGGATGTTTTCTGACCTGTGGTGCTCTTCTTATCTCTCTAATCCCTGATTTCAACCACATTTTGTGGTGCGTCCATTGCCTGCCCTGACCACTGATAAAACTGAATAAAAGAGCAGCAGACTAGTCTCCCATTTTGCCATCGGAGGTGAAACTCCCAGGTGGGTGAGAGAAAATGTTATGCCACATGTTACTTCTACTTGACTAAAAGTTTGAAGTTGCAACTGAATTAAAACTACCTGAATTCAGTCTTATTACATCTGTTGCCTGTAGACTTAGAAGCCCATTTCCAGCTTTTTCTTCTCATTATTTTCAAAAGATGTTCTACTTATAAATTTCCATACACTTACAGCACAGTGACCAGTGCTAGCAAACAGGGCAGAGGGCACTTATTTGGCCTCATGTCATGTGATTACTAATAACATGTTTAGACTGCTGGTTTCACACACTGCACAAAAGACTGTAAAAAACGCCCATTCTTGTCCTAGACCCCGATGAGAGTTCCCCTTCCCAGGTGGCTCACCTGTCAGGGTTCGGTTTCCTGCTGTCCATCATCAGCCTTAAGTGCAAAAGAGCTTTAAATTAGGGAAAAATATGAGTAAACCAAAATGCTATAAACATTATATTTGCATTTGGAAGCTTGTTGGATGTTGTGACTATAATACTAGGTTGTATTTCTTCAATGAACGGTCATCCAGATGACATTAAATCATTAAACTGTTCTACTGCTCTAAAAAGCAGTCCTCATTTTTCCCATTGTGTGAGGTCCCCAGTGAGTAAAAGAACACATACCTTCCTTTATTAAGTTTCATATTTGAAGGCAAAGGGCTGCATTTCACAACAAGTAACAAAGAGGTATGGATGTTGTTAAGACACATACTTTGAAGATGAATGTGTTTGGTTTCATCTTGTGGCCCGGGGAAAGGACTCTGCACCATAACCACAAAAGTGAATTGTTCAGCAAACTGAAGCAGCCCCACCAAAGTGGCTATGACCCTATTTCCATCCAATCCTGCAGCAGGGTGAGACCTCAAAACAGGTGTATATAAAAAACTGCCCTCACCTTAATGATGTAAAACCTGCAAAGACACAGAAGAGGTAATGTCTGAGGCAGCCTCTACACCCGTCCATCAGATTATATTTGTTTACCCACTGGACCTCTGCACTGGATCTGTACTTTTATAACTGTGTGTGTTTTTGCTGCAGCGTTTCTGAGGCAGAGCAGTGAGATGGCTTTATTCCTCTTGCTTATACTGACCTCTCTGTGTACTGTGGGCCAGACGGCCCTCACTCTCGGCGACTGTGGGAACGAGGCCAGGCGGCCAGGTAACCGACTATAGTCACATATGCCATGATTTAAATGCTTTGTTCAAATGCCTTCATCTTAATAGCAAATCACATGTGCATAATATTAGTAAGGAATATTATTTATGACTAGTTTAGAAATAACAACAAGTTATGTCCAATTAATTTTGTATTGCACCATTTAATTGTACAAATGTTAAATATTTCTCTTTTTTTCTGCTTCTGCTAGCATATACTGATATCGCAGTGATGTGTGGTACAAGACACATTGAATTGGCTATTCAGATCTGTCCCGTCATTTACACTGGCTACAATGCGAGCTTACTGAGACTGAACCATATAAGTGACGATGTGGCCTGCCAGAGCACATTGGACACCACAGTGTTCCCCCCGGTGGCCAGATTCAAGTTTCCCATCAGAGAGTTAAATGCCTGTGGCAGCAACTTTAGGGTGAGTATAAACCCCAGTGGAAAAACGACCCTTTCTGTAAGGAAACACAAATTAAACCAAGCCTACAGGTTTACGCAAGATAAAAGGCATTCACTCTCATTTACTCACATAAGACTGAGAGGGACATTAAGATGGTTGTTTCTCTATTACTTAATTCTTTATTTTATTCCTAATTCTTCTTGGATTAAACACCCAAATACCATTTAATTTTAAATATTTTTTATGAATTAAAAAGCTAAACTGCTGTGTTGTAACAGACGACCAGCGCCCCAGGGACTGGAGTCTTCTCAGACTTTTCCAACATCCAAACTGTTAACATCAGTGGGATTGTTCGCTCGTATGACCCCACCACTGGGACCATCACCTACAATGCAGAGCTCAAGTATTACTACTCTTGTGCTTACCCGCTGGAGTACCTCATCAACAACACCCGTGTGGATGTGTAAGTCCACATTCTGATTTGTGCTTGTGGTAATGACGCCATCATGTTTATGTGTGCGCTCACTCCTGCAGGTCATCGTCCTCCATTGCTCTAAAGGACCAAAATGGGAGTTTTGTCAGCACACTCAGAATGGGCCTGTACAAGGTGCCACCTTATGCTACACTTTACACAAACTCATTTCTTCTGCTCTGAAACATGGCAACATTTATGTTATGTAGGAGCACATAATATGCTTCTAACTGTCTTCTATTCCTAGGACAAAAACTACACCACCCCTCTCATCATCCCACCCCTGGGTGTCGAGCTGAGAACAGACATCTATGTGCAAGTGATAGCCACCAATATGACAGAGCAGTAAGATATTTATCAGCACTTCATTGGTCAATAGACTCAACCATAAAGTTATATTACAGCTAAACCTCTGGCCTGAGTGATAGCATGCCATGAGATAAGATTGCTCTTTATCGTCTCTAACTAGAGTAATTCTTCTTGGATCCCAAGGGCACAAGGAAAAAAATACAACAGTTAAACACACAATTTCAGACATGACACATTCATTCACTCTAACGGAACAGTTCACAATACATAACAACAAACACAACCCCCAATGGACCTTAGTGCAGACATTAAACCCATGTGACTTAGTAGTGGTAGTAGGAGATAATAGATTGCTTTACTGTGTAAGTATTCCACATGTGACCAGTGAGTCTCTGACCTAAGCTTGAACCTCATTGTGCCTTCACAGATACTTTGTGCTCCTGGACCGCTGCTATGCCTCAGTGTCTCCTCATCCTACCAATTCCACCTTCTTCAACCTCTTTGTCGCGTAAGGAAAAAAATATACACAAATAAAGAAGTTACCTCTAAAAAATAACTGTCTAATTACTTATCATTTTAATTCTGCTATGTGTTTAACAGGTGTTCCATAGATCCTCTAACCACGATGTTGGAGAATGGGGACAGCCAAAGGGCACGTTTCTCCTTCAAGGCTTTTCGCTTCATTGAGCAGCAGAATGAGACCGTCTCCACCTACTATCTCCACTGCATCACCCGCCTATGTGAACGCTCCACCTGCAGTAGCTTTAAGGTAAGCCAGCACCTGCATCTCAAACACACATGTTGCACTCCAGGTCCACGCTCAGCTCAGTGTTTTCTTTAGCAGTGTAACAATGGCAGGAGGAGGAGGGACACAGCCAGTGTGCTCCAGGATGGCATCAGTCAACCCTCTCTGCTCACAGTGGCTATCAAGGCCAACTCAGAGGACCGTACGTACTGCATGAAGATACTATAAACTCCTATAGCTTTACTTTCACAGATACACTCATTAGTACACCAAAGATCAAGAAACTAAAATAAATGCCACACTATAAATCATGGAATATGCCGCCTGTTCCAGTAAACTGTAGCCAGTGCACAAGATACATGGTACTAGTAATACTTTAAGGTGCATTTTGCAACTTTTCTGGTGGAGGGTCTGTTAAATGATTTTCTCTATGGAAATGTTATTGCTTTATCTGGAATTTTCAATTTTCACAAACACGAGTTTCATCTTCATGGAGACCAAACCAGACCAAGTTACAGGTCAGATCTGTGGACAGGAAACCCTGCTCACAGTCAGAATTCCAGTTTTTTGAGCTATAAAACCACCTGTAATTTAAGAAATATAAGGTAGAGATGTTTAATGTTATACTGTGGAACATTCTAGGCAGAGCAATGACATACCCACTGAAACAAGCACGTGGTGGACCCTCCACCAGAAAGGTTAAACAGTGCACCCTTAAGAATAATAGAAAAACATATTTGTTTGAATTGGCCTTAAACAAAGATGTGTCTAATATTTTCTCCCCTTCATTCTTACAGATGACCCATCCCTCAAAGGTAAGTTTCATTTCACTCGATTCACTCTTCAATATGTCTGGATTTGAAATAAATGCATAAAAATGTGTATTTTTTAATATATATGCACTCTTGTGAAAGTCATTTTTCTTTGCCCACAGAAAAGACCAAGGACCAGCAAGAAAACCAGAGTGCAGCTGTGGGTCTGGGGGTGGCTGTGGCAGTCCTTGTTGTTGTCGGTGTGGCGGCCATGTTATTAGCAATATCCTTGTACCGGAAACTACGGCGACTGAGTTAGTGGCAGGGTGTGATATAAATGAGCTGAGGTTAGCACGAGTCAAAATGCAGCCATGAGTTTGACAAAGGCAAAGCTCAACATTCAGCGTAATGCCTTTCAAACTTTCAGTTGTGCTCATACAACCCATTGATCCTAGCTCTTAATGTTTCTTTTCAAGCCCTCACAGTCTATTACGTCTAATCAAAGAGGACTTCAAATATGCTGTAAGGAAAAAGATAACAAAAAAAGAGAGATTTATCCACTTACAAATGGGAACTGAGAAAAAAAGTATAACTCAGAGTCACAGCACAATTTTGTTTGTACACACTGTTCATTTTTATACTATTTTTGCAATTGTGTATTAATCATGAAATATGGACCATATACCTCGTTTTGTTTTTAAGATGATTTTGTGAAAACCACAGCTGACTCAGTTCACGTCTGCTGCATGTTCTGTGTAGGAAAGCATGTGCAATTAACTAATAGTAGAAGGAACAGGCTTTTATGCATTGTGTCAAATGTTTCATATAAAATAGTTTAAAAACAAAAAGAGTATTTAAGTTATCAAAATTTGTGTTTTGGATGACTTATTTATGCCTGTTAGTTGCATTAATGCACACGGGAACACTGTTGTATATATTATGGTAAGTGTTCAATGTATTTGTGTCATTATCATTAAAGGCAATAAACCTAAAGTAGTTACACTTTCTTATATTTGAATAAACCCAGCAAGTGGTAGCTATTAATATCTCAGTGAATTGAAAGTGACATGTTTTTCACAGCAAAATGTACTTTTAATTATGAAAAATGGTTTCCTTTACACAAACATTACAGGAGTGATAGGCAAAGTAGTACTAGCAGCACAAAAAGCAGAATGTAATATAATGTGCCAGTTAGAATGATTTTACTTGATTTTTATTTACGGTACACACTGTTGTCATTGATAAACAGAAAAGTAGAAATAATATATTAAAATAGTCCACATTTATTCTTGAGTTTCACTTTTGAAGTGAGCTAAGCAGTTTGTTAGAGCTGATATTTTTCTAATGATCTTCCACTAGAGGGTGTATAATCACTATTTCCGATGGCTTCCTATCCAGCGGTGCCCATACCAATAAAAAGTTCACCATTTAATGAAGCCTGTAGAGTCACAAATCCAATAGTTGTATCGACCACTGAAGTAACATAATAGAAGCCCAGTTTTCCTTTCCTTCAAATGCACCACACATTGCTTTGGTGAGACCTGCAGAGTTGTGATGTGCTCAGTCAAAGCTGAGGATCAATATCCTGTGTGTGACTCAGCCAGTTGCTTTGCCTTGTTACTGTGTTATAAGAACAAGCAGCAAATCAGCCAGCTTGACAAATGATCTAATTACCACATCCTATATTGTTAAGTAGGCCATGACAAACTCCGTGATGCCCCGTTTTCAAACACGATAGGGATAAATCTGCTGAGCTGGAAGATATGGTGCTATAGTGCTCCATTAGCCCTCCCAGTAACTGTATGTTCCATATAATTGTGGCTTTTATGACTCCCCTGTAATTTAATTAAACCAACAGGGATGAACGCATGCTAGCTCTGTCTCTAATGGTGTGAGCATTAACCTTTAGCATCCAGCTACCTTACCCTCTAAATGTTAATAGCCATAAGGAATCTGAAGGAAAGAGGGAAATTTTTATTGTTTGATGCAATAATGCAGATGGTGCAGACTGGGTTATTTTGCACAGGTCTGTGTTTTATACATAGCCTACTTAAACCATGCACTTGGACTTTATTGAATCTGACTCGAACTTGAGTGGTGCCAGTAAATCAGACCTGAATAGGGCTCCTAATTTTGAGGGTTTTTAGATGATTTAGACATGGATGTGATCAATCTCCCCACAGAATATAAACCATCACTATAAATTTTGTACAGTACATTCTGTAAACAGATTTAGTGGCTATCTCTAGCCTATGGGCAAATAAGTTCTTTAAAACAGTGTCTGGTGTGTTATTCTGCCCATTTTGAAGACATGTTGCTGTCCCACTGCCCCTCCAACTCTCACAATGCATTCTGGTCTATCCAGAGGGATGAAAAATAAAATTGTTGCTCTGCATTTAACAATACAGTGGGGCCCGGTCAAGCAGAAGTAGACATCAAGGGCAAAAATTCAAGTTAATGCATCTAATATAAAAATGTATTCAACAGATAGCATATGTACTCTAGTTTATGAAACTGTTTACCTTTTTTCTGTACCATTTTTGGTTCTAAAGTTACATAAGTTTTAAACATACCATGTATGAAACATGGAACAAAAATTAAGTCCCAAATTTCAAAGACCTGCAAATCATGTAAATAACTTGATGTATTTCATCATATCTTGTGTTATTCGATCTTTGAAATGTTGATGAAGGTACATGATTTTTTTTTTTTTTATGTATTTAAAATTATAAAAATTTGCTTGGAAGGACTGACATATTTTATAAAAATAGTTTCCTTTCATTTTGAAGTAATATTAAAGTATTCGGAAGAAAAAAGCTGACAAATTATGCAAAATCATGCACCTTCTACTTGCTTGCACAATTTTCCCTCCATTACTTTTCCCCCCGTTACCATGACCTTTCTTAATAAAAAATCTCATTACTCAAAAAGTAAGAGGTTTTTCAACCTAATCTTGTACCATATAGCAGAAAACTATATTAAGCAAATATTCAAACCAGTTTGTTAAGGATATGTAAGTGAGAACCGTTAGTTATCACTGTTTGTATTTATTGGCCAAAAAGTGCTGCATATTTCATTCCCTCTGTTACTGACATGAGTTTTTTTTTTATTTTTTGTCAACAACTTGAAAGAATATTGCAGGTTTAACTTTACCATGTTGGAGTGTTAACTCTTTCCTACATTCTGATACCTTACTTATGTCAATAGTCCCTCTAGTTTCTGAATAAGAGCTATGTGAATGTAAAAAATCTGCCCCTGTTTCCCTCCGTTACTGCTTGACCGGACCCACTGTTAAATATTTTATCTATTTAATAGTCCAAAGTTCTCCAAATTATCCCCATATACAAGAAAGTATAATGTGACTCAGACTCATTATTACTGGAGGGAACCACCAGGGTCCACTATCACAGTATGTCACAGTAGAGTGGTAATGTTTGGGTGACTTTTCACTTGCTGGTCTAACCTGTCAAACACCAGTAAAATGTGCATAATCATTATATAGTTTAAGTTGCATCTGGTGTGGTCACTCAGTATGATAACACAGACAAGTAAAGCAATAGTGACTGTCAACTAAAACATACAATTTGGGCATACTCGCTAAATGTGGACTGACAGATGAACATAATCTAGTGCTATTATATTGCTATCATGTGTTAGTTTTACAACCTTGGGCATATACTGGTCACTTCATATGAGACTCATATGACTGACAACTATCATTTGATTCCACTAGTTATTATTTCGCTTTCTATTGAACAGTCAAGCTTAGACTAGCAGTAGTCATGAGTCTATATGTATAACTGTCATGTATATAGCAATTTTCTCACACAATGTATAGAAGGATCTTTTTGTGCAGGAGAAAAATCTCACAGCACTTTCTCTACGCTTGCTTCAGCGTTTTTCATATTTTTTGTCCCCAGCTGAAAGAGTAATTGCCTGTCATTTTCTAATTAATATGCATATGAATCTGTCTGTGGGCTATACATAAGGTTTAGAAGACAGCATAATCATAAAATATTGATGGAGCAGCTGTAATTTGAGGCGGGCGGGTAAACAGAGGACTCCAGGAATATGGGGACTTCCAATAAAAGTCTGTCACAGTCATGCTAATAGGCTGGACTGAGTGGGGAGCAGGATAATGAGCAAGAGGATGACAAAAGTAGGACTCACCCGGGCCACAGTACAACAGAGTATAATGTCAAGGTGGTGTCAAATTAAAACTCAATTCAAATAAGTCCTGTGGGGTCTGTTCAGTCGTGGTGGTGATGGAGGCAAAGGTCCTTTTCTATGATTAGATTATTCAGGATAGGTCAGGAAACTGAAAGATAGAGAAATGACACTTAGACAATCTACCTGAGTTGAAATGTGGGTCTCTCATATTTGTGTGTTGATTGTGTGTTGCGTAAATTAGTTTAACATTTATTTGAACATGTGACTATATCTTTTTAGTCTTGTATAGTACATGGCAGCAGTAAAAGTTAAAGGTTTACAGAATGTTATTCACCAAGGCTCAATTGTGTATATGAGCTACTGTTCTGATAGCCTGATTCATCAGCCGGTTTCACTTCATGGAAACTATCTGGCCTCGCAGCATTAGGATTCGTTCACTTGATGGTAGGCGGCTATTTTTTTTATTTAACCAATCGCTGCTATCTGGTAACATATGTAATGTACCGCTAACGGGGCTAACTGGTATATTACGTTTTTCCCAAATCCCGTAGGAAGAAGGACAATAATGTCTTTCCGCTTGATAAAATTCACCAAACATTCTCTTTGTTCCAGTTTTAAATCCTCGATCTAAAGAATCGTTGCCAATACAGAATGTATGGCTTCGTCTACATCCATCTCGACCACTTCGTTTCCTGCTGTGCTGGACCACACAGCTCTTCCAAGATTGGCTGGTGCACGGTCTACAACTTCCGTGGTTCTTGCAAACCATATTGTGTAGTCCAATTCCTGACCTAGTCGCTGGAGAGAAATTAAATTGAGCAGATCACTAAGTGGCGCCAGCCTGACTACTGTTCTGATACTGTTCTGGTTAAATTCAAAGATCGACCCTATCCTGCAATGGTAAAATACTGCAAGCACTGAACATTAGTGTTCTACAAGTGATGAATACATTCTCATGAGTATTCCAAAGTTGATGCAGAAGTTTTAACCTTTTTTGGCCTGCGGGCTTTATTTGGTAGTAAGTAAGTAGTAATAAATGAGGGTGGAGAGCAGAGAGAGACATTTAGAAAATTATCAGAGCCAAGAATTGATTTCACAATGTTTAGAATCTAGAACCTGGAAGACAGTGCAATCCCCAACATGCAGAGGTTTAAATCAATATGTAGTCTTGCAAGATTGAGTTATCAGCTGTGACATATGATTCCAGCCACTGAAGGTCAGTAAATAAACAAACCATTACGTGCGAAGCCATTCAGCTTAAAAAGGGGGAAAAAAAGGCTTTGTGCAGTACGCAATCCCAGGGTTTTGCTTCTAACCATGAAATAGAGGCAGATAAGTACACTTGATTAAAGGTCCTATATTACACAAAATTGATTCTTGTGAGCTTTAAGTCAGGTTATAATGCTGTGACATCTTCAAAAACATACCTGGAGTTGTATTTTGTTTGATTCACACATGTTTGAGTAAACCTTTATTGTAAGTCTGTCTACATACAGCTCCAAAGCTCAAAATGCTCTGTTCCACCTTGTTAACAGCTGTCTTTTACCTCTTGTTTAGTAGGGAAGGTGTATAGGGTTTAAAAACACAGTGGAGCACTTCCTCTATTACGACATAACATCACAAAGCGGAACAGTGTATTCTGCTTGAGAGAAAAACTCAGCCTAAATATGCAGGGTTTGTGTATGAGAATGAAACAAACCACAACTCCTGTTATGTTTTTAGTAAGGAAACAACATTATAACAGATCAGGAAATAGGGTAATAGGGACCCTTTAAAGTGTTGTATTTGTGGTACTGCAAATTATATTAAACATATGATATTGTTGAAGAAAGCCATTAAAATGCTTGGATTGTGCACAGAGAGAATGCTTTCCATGTGAGATGTGAACAACAAGCAGTCTTGACAGGTTTTGGACAGCAGATGTTGTGTTTATACAATATTAATACAAGACTTGGCCAGTTGGTACAGTGCAGCTCACTCAGACTGTCTGCGCCATGAAGTGATGTGTGTCGGAGAACAGAGGAGAATCTAGGACACGCTGCTAATAGGTCTGAAGGGGATGATACAGCAGAAATATGAAAAACTATAGCTACCTAAAAGCATACCGCTAAACATCTATTATCATTATTACTTCCAATTAAACACTAGACACTATTACACCTAAAAGTTCTTATACTTCTTAAATGTCACAAAGTAATTAAACAAAAGACGCTGGGTTATGGCTAGAACAGTGAGCCACGTTCCACACCAGAAGTAAAATGCTAAGACCTTTTCCAAATATGATTCATTTCTGAATACTAATCTTTCAGTTTGAGCAAAGATAAAAGTTAGTTGTTTTGTTTTAGTTTAAATGATGCACTTGGTGTAATTTGGGAGCACAAGAGCAGCATTTTTCTAGCATGGATGTGCAAAAAAATTGTTTGTTTTGTTTTCTGCTTGCATAAGGAAGTACAAAAGTGTCATTTGACTTTGCTTTGTTCCTTTCTTTGACAACTAGAGAACAAATGTTTCAGACTTAGAAATGCATAACAATGCAAACTGGCACATGAGAATTTGGGATTAGGACAACAGTGACATATACATACAATATGGACAATAATTTTGGAAAAGAGAGTAAAAACTACATTTGAAAAATCGGATAAAAATATATATATATAAAGTCATATTTTTCTTTGAGCAATATTAGCTTTGGACTTGTTTGAAAATTGAAAAAACAAACTAAAATAAATATGTTCATAACAAAAAATGTTTTATGAATGTTTAAAGATGATACAAAAACAAAATTCTAATTAGCTTTGTTTATGCGCAGCTTTATACCCCAATCAGGAATAACACAATATCCACCTGTCTGATACATACCTCATATGTAATTAATTTCCCTTTCTTTTTCTGTCTTTGATACCTATAACTCAAAACCAACATGTTTACCCATATTTCTGCATTTTCCTCATAAACTATGGATAAATTGTTCACTTGCTGCCAAACACAATTCCCAGTAGTAACATGGGCCATGATGAAGAGATAATCTTAGTCATTGATTTTACCTGTTACTCATGTCACCCAGATTCATGGAAACATCAATACGAGCATTGACTTTTAGTGCAACAAGTTGTCGATGGATAAATAACCCACTCGCTGAAAAAAGGGAAAGTAAGTAAATCTTGTCCACAAGCAGTCATCAAAGGTCCTATATTACGCCAAATTGAGTCTCGTGAGCTTTTAGTTATAATGTTGTTGCTGAATCAAAAACATACCTGGTTGTGTTTTGTTTTATTCACACATGTTTGGGTAATGCTGCATTATAAGTCTGTCTCTGAAGCTCAAAATGCTTTGTTCTACCTTGTGATGTCATGTAGTGGTAGTTTTCAAGTTAGCATATTACACTATTTTCTGATCTATGTATTAATTATCTAATCTAATGTATTATTCTTTCCTCATCAAAAACATACCTGGGAATGTTATTATTTCATTCACACATGTTTAATACACAAACCCTGCATATTTCACCTGAGTTCTTCTCTCAAACACTCTGTTCCACCTTGTGATGTCATGTGCCAACACAAGAAGTGCTCCACTGTGTTTTTAAACTCCATACACCTTCACTAGAATCATTTGGATGATTTCAAGCAATGGAACTGCCAATCTCTGCTACACTAACAGGAGCTGTTAACTTGAAAACTACCACTACATGACATCACAAGGTGGAACAGAGCATTCTGAACATTGGAGATGTAAACAGTAGAGATATAACAATAACCGAAATATCGTGATATCGTATCCTCAAAGTTCTCACAATAATATCGTGGACCCTCACAATATATCGAATTACAAGTCCCTTTGCTTAAATTAAGAGTTATGATGCAGCAATAGCTAAAAATAGACAGAGGGAACTACATAGGCCATGATCCTTTGCTCCATTACAGTGTAGATTACAAGAAGAAATAACAGTTCTAGTCAAGTCTTGTCAAGGCATTTTAAGTGTAAAAGTATCATGTTAACAATTTTGTTTGCCTCCACAAAATACTGCAATAAATATCGTACCACGAGATGTATATCATGAAAATATTGTAAGGGAGATTTGGATATTGTTACATCCTTAATCGTGAGCCTCCCCATCATATCGTGAGCTGTCCTATGATATTGCAATAACTATCGTACCATGAGGCTCATACAGTGACGATATTGTATCGTGAGACTTGGATATTGTTAGACCCCTAGAAAACAGACTAATAATAAAGGGTTACTCAAACATATGTGAATGAAACAAAACACTACTGCTACTAGTTTTTAATGTGGTAACAGCATTCTAACATGTCTTGAAGCTCACAAGAGTCAATTTTGTGTAATATACAGTAGATTCTTAAAGGAAAAACAGGGGCCATCTAACAGTGTAGTAATAATATCCTGTCCTCTAGCTCTTCTTTCCCCTAAAATCTGTGTGAGCTCTTGTGTAGCCGAGTGTGAATCTCTGTAAAGTGAAATACCTCTTGCCCATTATTTCGGTCTGTATAGCATTATAACTCTTGAAATCACATTGTTGTATTTTGAATAATTTGCCCAATTGGAGCATAAGGTCCAGTCGCACCTTGGTTCCACTTCATCTTAACTTATTTGTCAGGCTGTCAGTCATGCTTTCAACAGGAGTCTACTTGTTAATGATTGATGCAGCACCTCTTAATGTGATGGATGATTTGGCCTGATGCATGATGGGAAACCTGCCCCCTCCCCCCTCCATTGCCTCCTATGTGCTACGGCAGACACACACCCCATGTCCATCCATAGAGGAACAAAGACGCATTCAATTTAGACCCTATCAATAATGTACACAGACGGAGCCCCCATTGTAGAAAAGAGGCCAGCCCCAGCATTCAGACTGGTGTGTTATCTCAATAGATTTAAGTATTGCCTTATTATTTATGGTTCTATGACACCACACTTGTAAAAGAACCTCTTCAGACAGCTTTGTATCTCCAATGAGCGCTGCACTAAAATCTGTCATAACAAAAGGAGAAAGGAAGATGTATTGTGCTTGAGTTATCATTATATATTTGAACAGGCCCCACTTTTAAAAATACATGCTGGCCTAACAGAGATGGGCAAGGAGTGAATTTGGAGCAAGTGTTGTAAAAAACATAAGCCTAAAAGATTGATGCATGAGGGGAGACCTAAAAAACAAACCTGAAAAGTAACTGGTATGGTAAGGCTAAACCAGTCATTGTTAAATTGTGTACAGAGTAATTCAGTTAATTAATTAGCTCCACTATTGTAAGAAACTTTGAAAATGCCTGCATTTACTACCACAGCCACTAGGGGGACTATGCGGCTTCTAACCAGCTGATAGTCAAGGGCAGGGCAATTGTATGACTGAACAGTCAAGTTGACAGTATTTTGAAATTTTTAGTTTTTGTTTTTGGTGTAATGCTCAAATAGTCACTGTTCTATGATACCAAAACTAAAATATGCAAAAATCTTAACAAATCTGAATAAGCTGCCCCCGCCCAAAAAACATTTCAATTTCATCATCACATCTCCATGAAGAAAAGCATTTGATGCACCCTCCACCAGAAAAGTTGCACAATGCACCTTTAACTTACCTTAACTTACTATCAACACCAAAGTGGTTTCAGTCTTCATATTGATGTACCTCAGCTGACTTCTTCAATACAGGCAACATGACCTTATGAGTCTGAAACAGTCCCTGTTGGTCATGTATAAAAAGTTTCAATTGTAAAGAGCAAAACCTTTGGCTTTTACTTGGAAGTGGTCCGTTGTTCCAAATGTCAAATATGCTGTAAAAAAAAAGACATTACTGAAGCATAGACAGACAGAGAGACATTTATACCAATCCTATTATTAGAAAATAAAATGAAAGTCCTCATTTATCTATATTAACTACGTGACATTTACTGTGGAGTGACAGGAGAGAGGAGATGTATAAGGTTTTGCGATCGAGCCATGACTTAGTGCTAACATGTGTCTTTTAAGGTGGGTTGTCTGTGGTTAGAATAGAAAGTAACCAAGGGCTGTTTTGATGGAGCTTCACAGGATCAATGGTGTCAAAAGCACAAAGTCTAGGAGGATGAAACTGAATGCATTTTATAGAGGAAGGTTGTTCAGTGAGCCAGCCCTGACAGAAAAGCTGGAACATTTCTGAAAGACAATTCTGCTACTGAATGCAATCAGCTGATTAGCAATTAACTTTTCAAGGACCAGAACTAGAGCAGCCTCCTCCCGTCTCCCCCTCACCGCAGTAGCATCAGCAGTTTCAAATCGGTCTAAGTTTGACTGACCTGGAAAACTATGAATACAGATGCTATAGATAGGCCTTTATCAAACCATGTTGTTCTTATTGAGCCTTTAAAAGTGCACTATGCAACTTTTCTGGAGGTGGGCAATAGAGACATGCTTGTCTCTATTGCTTTTCCTGGAATATTTCACAGTATGGCAATGTCTTCTTTCACTTATTCAATTACATGGAAAACTCCCATTCTTACTGTGGGCAAGGTTGCCTCTACCCAGATCTAACCGGCAAGTATGCCTGGTGGTACCATTTGCTTGTCTCCATGAAGATAGATAAGTTTAAAGCCATATTGTGGAACATTCTATGCCAGGGGTCTCCAACCTGTAGCTTGGGAGCTACCAGTAGCTCTCCACCCCCTTCCAAGTAGCTCACCAAGGGATTTCTGAATTTCACGTCTTGTCCTGAACAAGTAAAATTTGATGAATTAAATGCCTTTTACCACTGTACATGTATCATTTTGATATCTTCTGATTTGTTATTTTGATGTCTGTCTAACTTTGAGAACTAATAAATGGAGAATGGTTTATTTATTTATTTATTTATACCTAACTGTACCTCATTTCAGGCTCACCTTGGCACTTAAATATACTCCTTTTCTTGTAACTGCTAAAACTAGTAGCTCTCTTTCGTTTTGTAAAGGGAGCTCACCGGAGGAAAAAAGTTGGAGACCCCTGCTCTAGGCAAAGCAATAACATCTCCATGGAGACAAAAAGGTGTCACACTCTCCACTACAAAAGTTACATAACTAAGTTTTAGACGATAAATCATGAAAGGCTCTTTTCCAGTGCGATTGACAGCATGGCTTATTCATTGGTGTTGACAATCATAACTCTAAACCACTTTCACACAAACAAGCAGCACGCCCTTGGGGTTGTCATGGAGGTGTTTATCTTTGTCTTAAGAACTCGTATCATGGTCCCGGTGCAATGAAGGACAGTCTTTACTTGAAATAAGAGAATAAAACAATTTGACAAGAACCTATCAAGTCTAAGTGTGTAGAAGATAGTCTCTATGGCTGCTCTCTGTGTTAGTATAATAAGATTTCTTTTTAGCTGTATTTAATATTGCCATGACCTTTGGATACTTTATCGTGAATGCAGTAGTTTAATTGCAGATAGCATATGAATGTCTTCAGTGGAGTGCCAATAGAGGATATTGACAGAGACCGTAAAAATTCCATTTAGTGTTCGTACAATTTTAGTAGGATTTTGACAATTAAGTCAATGTCACAAAACACCTCTCCAGTTTTCAGAGTTCATTATGTATTTGCCCATTTTTGTACTGCCTTAGATACAAGTAAAAATTAATTAGTTCAAATTGTTCTAAAACTCAAAAAACTCAAAAAACTCAAAAAAAAAAAAAAATATATATAATATATATATATATATATATATATATATATATATATATATATATATATATATATATATATATATATATATATATATATATATATATATATATATATATATATATATATATATATAGCCACTCAATTATACAGTGCTTGGGTATTAACAGTTTACTGCTGCAATGGGGAAAATGAGATTATAAAAGAAACTACTTCATTATTAATATATTGTTATAGTAAACTTAGATTTAGAAAACTTTATTGATTCACAAGGGAAATTATTTGGACACAATAGCTTACACATCACAATATAATAATAAATTCAAAATAGCAAGAGACTGGTGTTAAAGAAGGCATAATTATATAAATGTATATATACAAGTAAAAATTAAATATGGAAATATAATAATACAAATATGTTTCAGCTAGAAGTCGTAAGGAAAAATACTGCAAAGATGAAATAATGATTGAGAGGACATGGGATTGTCTATTACATAAGGATGATTTGTTGTACAGTTGTTTTGAGTATTGTATTAATGTAGTCCAACAATTTAAAATAGACTATAAAATGCTCATAATTTCAAAACAGTCATAAACTTGTTTCAAAAGCACTGACACATGACACCGCCTCCTGTTTCTGACCCACCTGTCCACATACCAGCGTGCCCCTTCTTTTAACCCGATGCCACAGTTGTGCACAGAAGCCATAGCACCTCCAAAGTACTGCATGCACTCACACAATATAATGCCCTTTGACACACGCCCATGTCTGAGCTCTCCAGCTCTGCCCCTCCTGCCCCTCCCCATCTGAGACCACTAGGGAGGCACTGGTTCATGGTTCATAATTCATAGAAGGAGCCAGACATCCTCGGGCATACGGCGCAGTGGGACAGGCGGGCCAGACGGGGCTAAAAGCTCACAGAAGTTACAGTAGTGCTATGTTGTGCCTGAATGTGTGTGGTACTGACTGTGGTTAGGCTTGTCCCTCCCAGGCAGACGACATTGAACAAAATCTCAGTTTCTTTTATGGGTCAGTGATAAAGCTGGATGAGTCAGCAAAGTTAGAAATAAAAGAACGGATCAAATGAATGGGTCTGACAAATCTGTTAAGTATTATGTGCAGGCAGGTTTAGAGAAATAAAGAAAAAATGTAAAAGCAGACTACAGATTGCCATGTATTTTAACCTACAGTATCTCTGGCTTGTTGTTATTTAATTAATATTTCTGATTTTTGAATGCTATTTGACAAAAAAACAAAAACAAAAAACAAGTTAAACCTGGTTGAAGAATAAACTAGTTTTTATACAGTGGATCTGACCATTTTATTCTTCTTACAGTGTTATGTTTGGTTAAATACATTTACTTCTATTTTTTTGTTTAAAGAACAGTAGAAATTTCATCTGAGTGTTAAGGTAAGGGTGAATAGTGAGTGAAGCATGGCTGAAATGGAGTTGCCAATAAATACTGCTATTACTTGATATATTTCTCTCCATAGTATTTTAAATTGAAGCAGACATTTTTATCTCCTCTGTGCAGGTGCTTCGCTGTTGTTTACCTGCTCTATCTGGCTCTGTGTGTTTTAATGGACGCTGCATAAAGCACATTAAGGCACTTGTAGCCATTGTCTTCAGAGATGTGGCTCATGTTACGTAACCTGAGAAATGTTTTCTCAACTAATTGCATGCATTGTTAAAAGGAAATGGACTATTCATTTCGGGAGCACAGTACAACCAAAAGACAACTTTTGTAATGTTCAGTTAAGAAGTTGGCCAGAATGTAGGGTACTTTACAAGTTTGCTGCTCTACAAAAGAACTGTTAGCAAACAGCTGAATATTTCTGCCTATACTTTGCTGGTATTTGCTTTATGTTGTTTTAATCTGCAAATGAAGCTTCGTTCTCAAACTAAATATAATACATTGGAGTTATATTTACTTTTTTGACACTGAAAAATGACAAGAATTTTTATTCACTTGTACACTTGCTGGTGCAACAGTTACCACAGGCCCACTGCTGCCCAAGGGCTGCCTATCTGCAGAACTCTCCACTCTCATTCACGTACTTTAATACAAGGTCAGTGAATTGTCTTGCCTAAGAGCACATTGTCAGATTAAACAGATGGAATATAGATTTTGAGAAATAACAGTTTTGAGAGGACATTTGGTGTTGATTAATGATTATAAAATTTTAATTAGTGTCTAATGGGCTATATAATTTGCTAAGTTAATAAAGTCTTTTAAGCATACTTTTACTTTATATTGAATCTCACAGAGATACAAGGTCACAAGCGCTCCCTGAGTCTGCAATGAACTGTTAATGCATCAATAAGTAGATTGAGATATCTGACATCACCTTTGTAGAGCTGAGCCAAATGATGAATTGCCTTTTGAGCTTGCCATTTGTTTCATCAGCATTTCTTTAGCATATTCAGTCATTTTTCAATCTGCTGGAGAGAACGGGGAGTGCTCTGACTTCAAGTTGCAAACTCCACTTTTGCTACAGTTTAGTTGTACACATAATATTTTCAATTCAGTGTTGCTAATTGCAGTCCTAGTCAGACGTAGTGTCCCTTTGTAGTCTTCCACCATTGGTTTATGTCTGAAGTCTGCTCCATTTATTTTGGCACATGTACATATATTTATAAGCAGTTTAGTATAATTATGGGATGCTAGCTGGCTTTGTTTGCTGTTTCCTTTCATCTCATTGTTATATGTACATGCCCTATGCTACTGAATAGGCTTGAGATTTTGCTAAAATAAACATTGAACAAACTCTTTGAAGTATTTTAATAGACGTTGTGACTTGTACAGCCTGGCTACCGTGGATTATGATAAGACAAAATAAGTAGACACGGCAGAGTGGTTAGCACTATCACCCTGGTGTCTTGCTGTAATCTCTCATACATCCAGGTGTGGTCCATGGTAGAAAACGTCATCCAGACTGGACGATATTGAAATGTTTTGACAGCCACCCAAAGTCATTTTCAGTCTGAATGGCCTGAGAAGCTAAAATGCATATCACCCTGAGCTGGATTAGTGAAAATTATGCCAAAATTTAAGTGTTTTTTGTATACATTTCTACATATTCCAAGTGAAAAATGTGTCCCATCTGCAGCACACAGCAGCTGGTATGAAACACAAGCCAAAGCTAATGTGCGCACTAGGCTGGAGCGGCCACCTCTGCCTCCCGTTAATCATGCTCATTCATAAATAATCACTTCCTCTACTACAGTAATGCACATGTCTATACACTGCAATTATCACAAGTTTACATGTTTACAACAAACATGAATGCAACATCAATTGCACTTAAGTGCTTAGCTCCCAGGAAGCAATAAATCAACACACTGGCCGACTTGTATAATAACGGTTTAGTCATAAACTAAGCAGTTATTTCTTCTACTATTACTTGCGTTTAAGTATGAGTTGTTGAAGAGGTGTAACTCAAAGCTAAATGATCAAGTATGTGCACCACTTCTCTGCTCTGTACCCCTTTTAAAAGTGTAGCTGAAATAGAAGGGGCCTCGTGGGAGTTGGAGAGGAGGGTACCCGTAGCGCGGCAGCATCAGTGCTCCCCTGACACTTTTGTACTGAGAAGGGGATTTATCCTGTTTGCGGGAAGCAAGATCTAAGATCTCAGCATCTGCACTCCAGCTCAGCAAACTGAGCGCTGGAGGCAAGGCACATCAGCCCTGTTTGATTAAAGATTTATGCGCTTTCAGACATGTTTTCTCTCATTTTTTAGCAAACCTTATCTCCTCCATTTGTTCAAAGCTATTTAAGGTAAGGGAGTGTTTCCTGCCTAAATTGTTTTGCTTCAGTATTCAGTACAAATGTTCATGAAACAAATCTGAATATTTAGGAATAACTCTCTCCAATGTAAAAAGCATAATAGTCATTATTTACAAAACATAACTACACCAATGATGGACATGCTGAGTTGTCTGTATGTATATGGCACTAAGGATTATGAAAACATTTGTTATTAAATGTGAATCTCAAAACTTTGGTTGTCAGTGTAATATAGTCATGTTTTTTTCTTTACATTTTTCTTGTACATCTTGCATATATATTCATGTTTTTCATACTGCTCTGTACTGTGTCTTTCGATAGTGAATATTGAGCATGGCTGAGTCAGGGCGGCAAATGGATATGTTTTCAGTGAGCGGTTTACACAGTGTCCTATCATGTGCACTAACTGCATGAGTGGACTGGATATGAACTCCCTTCACTCCCCTCTCCAAACAAATGTTAAAGAGCTTCTTTCAGCTGCATTTGCATCTGAATCGGGGATGGTACAGCCCTGTCTGTTATTCACTGTTGTGGCTCTGGGATATGGGCTTTTTTCTTTGGACGCCACTCAACAAATCCCAGTTTTAATCAAGGCCTTTTTATGTGCGGAAAAGCCTGAAACACAAGATTGTATTATGACAGAGCATAGCCATTTAAAAACAATTTACAAAAGGTGAACACACTGCTCTCCCAAGATCAAAATCTAAGACATTCCCCATTACAGAATGTGCCGAGCATTTCTGGCTTTTTCTACAGACCTCTTTCTTTCTATTACAAGCAACCTCACCTTGATGCTGCATTTAGAAATGTGGCTTAAAGGAGCAGAAGTCACGCTATTTATCTTTTATGGCACAATAAAGAAAAGTAAGAATTGGACGCATTTATTTGCCTAATATACTGCTGCATTTGAGTCTAAAATGCCAACACTGAACTCTTGACACCAGTATCCTTTCTTCTATGCTTGGAAGGCTATGCACAGAATACACCCACCAATCGTATGTTAAAAAAATGTTAAAAAAAATTGTGTTAGTATAAATAACCATGCTTAGCTATTTTGTATGACCACTACTATGTTTATTCTTGTACTACTAAAGTTCATTGTTGTACAGTGTTCATGTGAAGATGGGGACTACATTACAGCTGGGTGACACAGTATATCCAGGACACATACAAGAGATTCTGTATTGATCTATAAATCTAACCAAAAAACTAAAAAGGTAAGGACTTATTGATAGAGATGCACTGACTCATGACTTGTCACCCTGTTCATATCAGTGGAGGAGCAATGGGAGTAAGAGACAACACCCAGAAGGATGCTCGCCTCAGTCTGATTGGACTGTGCACCGTGCCAAGACACCTGGCTGGTCCGTGCACCAGTGAAGAGGAGGTAAGTTTAAACCACGGTAGTCTCCCACTATAGTTTGTGTATAAAACACATTGTAGGACATTGTAAACATTCAGTCTCTGCCTGGAAATATCAGCTGCACAGAGTTCTTGTACAAGTATTGCTCTTTACTGTTTGATTAAGTAAATTCTTCTCTGAATTGTATCTTTGCTTCAAGGTTTTTCTTTGTTTTAGCAGAAACTAAAAAAGACAAGAGGAAAGGGCTGTTTTCCTCAACAATGGATACGACTGATTCAGTGGCAAGATAATTGCCACTGGAAAGTAGTGAAAAACAGATATTCCTCTTCGGCTAGTTAGCTGAATACTAATACTAATAAATAAACATTTTGTGCAGTTTGAAGTGTTGGAGAAAGCATGGTTTGACAAGGACAAAAAAGTGATGGCTAAACAAATATATGAGAGCTAAAAGGTTTTCAAGTCAAAGACTGCAGTGGGTCAATATCAGCAAAAATGGTTCAAGAAATTATCATGTATTAATTATTACTGGAATTACATTGAGCTTTTTGGACACTCTAATCCATTTTACAGTGCATTTTTCATTCATTCCACACTTAGTGGAGGTAAGCCACTACTGTAGCTACAGCACAACTGACGGACGGGAGGCTGCCTGTCTGTGCCATCTGCCCCTCCGACCACCACCAACAGTCACGCACACATCACTTCCATAAAGCCAATGTGGGTGAGGTGCCTTGCCTAAGGACACAATAACATTTTTATGAAGATTTTGAAAATATTGTATGAATGGTACTAGTGTTTTCTCTCTGGTTCTTTGCTGTTACGCCAAAAATGTTTTTGAAAAGTAATTATTAAAAATATGTCCCTGGGCTAAATTCTTTTCTTAAATGTATTAGACTTGAGCACGCTGTTTGTGCGCCACATGAAATACAGCAAGTAATCACTGTGTAATTTGTGATACTGGATCCTTGGTGTCCACATGCTGTGCTCTGAATGAGCTGCATAGACTTTCATCTTCACTACACAAGAAAAACAAGTTGTATTTTCCCACAATGCAGCGTGAGTCAGGTGAAATACACTGGGTTTGATGGAACATAATTAAAGACGAACAAAACAAAGAGCATAAAGGTGAAACTGAGTCTACAGGAAATTAGCTTCCACATAAGGTTTGTTAAAATGATGTGCAACTATTTTGTTTTTTTTGTTACATGTTAATTTATAGATTTTTTTATTTTGTGTGTTTGTTTTTAATAAGTTTTTTCACAATCTCAGCCAGCTAATGCAAGGTCAGTAAAAAATTACTTCTTAAATATTAAATAATTTCTGTAGAAAAAGTTGGGAATATATTTATTTGTTTACTTTTTTCTGAAATCATTACTCATTTTCCAAGGCTGCTAGTAACATTTCAAACTGACTGAAAAAAGAATCTAGTATCACACTGAAAAACCTATAGTTTTATTCAAATATCACTGGGCATAAGTTCTTAAAATGGCCAATACTAAAATGTCCATAGTGATCCCAGAGTTGCCAATGATGTGCTGGTTTGACATTATAAATATAACAGAGCCAAAGCGTGAGTCATTTGGCAGTTTTGCAGTTCTAAAAACCCTCTGAGTGTCCTAAGTGCATGTTGTAATTATACTTGAAGGTGTTTGCTTGGGTCTACCTGTTTGTTGGTGAAGGATGTGAGGTTGTTTGAGCCCTGCAGCCTTGAACCACACCAGTGACTTCTAATTGGTCTCGCCTTCGCCAAATCAAAATTCACAACCTGCTCTCAGCCCTTTAAATCTCACGGCACGCTGCTGGACTAAAGGTCTGAGAAGTAACACTTTTTTAAATCAAGTCATCAGATGTAAATGAGAGACACATCGCTGCCTCCATTTCCATATTGGCCACGCTTGTATGTCTTACTCACTAATTAAACATCTTTTGCTAATTAATGCTGATATCTTGCCAATGTGAAAAGTAGACTGCAGTGGTTTGATTGGCTGGAATAATTAATCAATTCAAATCTGCATTCAGCAAGAAGAAAATGGATTCACTACTGTATTATCTCACTGATGACATGATGGTGCAGTGGTGAAGTATCTCGCCTTACAAGGTTCAGAAGGTTCTGGGTTTGATTCCCAGACTAAACAAGGAGTTTGCCTGTCTTTCCTGTGTATCAGAGGTGGGGACTTGCAAGTTGTGACCTGGATTCAAGTCAGACTTGAGTCATTTTTTTAGGACTTGAGGCTTGACTTGATAAAATGGACAATGATTTGGGACTCGACTTGGACTTGAAGGTCAATAACTTGGGAATTGGCTTGGACTTGAGGCCTTGACAAAGACTTGAGAAGCACTTTTAAATCTGAAATCTTTCTATTCCGATGATTCACTCTAAGATCTTGTCAAGACATTTTAAAAGGAAAAATTAACTATAATAATTTCTACAACTCTTACATAAATACTCATATATAAATATACTATGATCTTTTAAGTACAATTGAGCTTAAAAATCATATAAATTGCAAAAATCTAAGCTCTAGTTGGTACTTTGGTTTAAAGACTTGAAATGACTTAAAGCTCAAAGCAGATGACTTGGACTTGACTTGGACTTGCCTGTCTTTGACTTTTGATTTGACTCAGACTTGAGGTCAAAGACTTGAGACTTGTAAAACAAAAACTTGGTCCCACCTCTGCTGTGTATCTTTGCTAACACATTTTGGGTCTACTATAGTATATAACAGAATATAAAATCATATTCTTTGTTATCTATTCTGCTACTTACATGATGTGTATACTGGATGTAAGATCCCACAGTTGTTAAAAAGAGGGTATTTTATTGTTTTGAAAAAGCTATATTTAAGTTTCACTTTCATTTTTGAAGCTCCGAGTCTCCCCAACTATTGTTCTGCGGGTTAAGTCACTCCCCCTTCAGAGCGCTATTACATCCGCATGCATCCCACTAATGAACACTAATGAAACTACTGCACATTGCATTAGGTTTGTCAAGTTGTTGTGTACAGACATGTGGGAGCATGGATGACGTAGACTTGTGGGTTTAATCTTACAAATAACTGTAAGGAGGGCCAAGGAGAGATTGCATAATTACTATGTTTAGAAACATCTAAATCCTCTTCATGTTTTTGATGATGGAACAATGTTATGACATGGCAGAAAGCTAAAAAAACAAAAAACAAATACCTCCTCTTTAATTACTTGTGACTACAATAATACTATTACAGGGTGCCTTTGCAGTTGTTACTCAGACTATAGATTACACTAGCTGAGACAATGCATTATGTTGATAGAAAATAAGCCTTCTTTCTTTATGTGAAACGGTAAACAATATATTCAACAAAATTGTCTACACATTTTCAGTAAAAATCGTCCACCTCAGTATTTGGCTCTGATTTGCAGCGTGCGGTTGACTCACAGAGCGGAGATGGATGTGAAAGCAAAGAAAGTGATTCATTACTCTGAAAAGTTGACGCAGTTGTTCACAAGCCCGGCATTGTTTCTCTGAGTCTGAGTGGAAATAGAGGTCTCTCTGGCTGAATTCGAAATGGTACCCGTTGTCAGGGTTAGGAGGGGGGACGGGTTGCTGAACTTTGACCCCTGAGATGGAATGTGACCACTGTTTGCAAGGACGTCTTGTCTGTGGACGACCTAGTGCCAAAAAGCCTCGGGGGCCGCTCCGGTTTTGACTCAGATATCATGCTGTAGTGGATGCGTCTGAATGTCTGTACACTTGTTAGTTATTTCCCAAAGACTAGACTGAAAAACACATAACTCTGTTTCTCTTGGGTGTGTCAGTTTTTTGTTTTTTTTCACAAATTTTGATACTTTTGGTACAAATTGTTTTTAATTCGTTATCATGAATTCATTTAGATAATAATGCTGTAAATTTGCTCTGCTGTGCTGCCAAAGCCAAGTGTTAATTGCTGGCAAAAGTCTAGAACTCTTTAGTCATCAAACTGAACATAATAATGTTGCTTGCAAAAATAGTCTGTAAAAACAATGCCATAAAAACAACTACGATAATGCAAAATGTTCCCATATCTCCATTCCCTTCCTTCTAGAACAGACTTTACATTTTGCATTTTGGTCTTCTCGCTAGAATGATCAGAGACTGTTTTGTAAAAGTGTATGTATGTCTTTGCGCATGCAGAATTTTCATATTGGTTGCAGCTTTCAAAAAAAAAAAAAATTAATAGAATGGTACACGGGTAATTACCAGTATGATTGACAAACAAGGCGGAAGAACTGAAAGGTGGCATTTTTAAAACCCCAAAAACATGAGTTAATGTCTTTGCTAGCAAACATTTACAGCTCAGATTCGTGTAGGTTTTTAGGACACTGTTAAATTTCTGTGCAGCTAGAGCAGGCGTGGTTCAGTACCCAGTATAAGATGAGATTTTTTTTCTTCCATCACAAAATCAATTGTTCATGGTGTCTATTATCTTGCAGCATACACTTCTGGCATATAATACAAGTGAAAAGATTGATAAAGTGCCAGGTTCTACCCTTTACATCATGAATAACCTTGTCACAAAACAACATGGCACATTTGCCTTCTGTGAATTCTTCAGAATAATCCCTACATCACTACTCTGTGTTATTTACTTATTGTTTATTTGAATAGGGACAACACCAACTCAAAAGAGCAGCCTCCTTTAACATCCCTACACTGCAAGCATCCAGGTAGGTATCCAGGTAGTATCAGAATTTATATGCATCCTTCCTCCACATACAGGTGTTTGAGTATATATATGCCACCAGGCCGACTCTATTGTGCAGTCCACATACCACACCTGATGAATGGTTTGTTGCCACAGCTGTGCAGAGATGAATGAAATGTGACTGGTTTGTGTAGTGGGGGACATCAGGGCCACACCAGGAAGAAGATTTAAGGAGGATGTCTAATTAGAGAGAGAGAGATAGGCAGTTACACTCATTATCAATCCATACAGACACAGACAGGCCTGACAGCGCTGAGTAATTGCATTAGCCTCACCTCTATCTGCTGCGTGCACAAACTATGGACACTGGGATTGCAAATGCTCCCATGTTAACTGAGACCACACAACAACAGCATAATGGGGTTTGCATACAAAGCATATTGATTTTTTTGGGGTTACAGCCCCCCCCATTATTATTACCTGTCTATTAGTGTATTCACCTGTCACTGATATACCAGAACATTCCTCCATTTTACACAGAAGCATTCAAATGCTGTTTTGGACATATATGTATATCTATAGTAGGCTAAGCCTCCATCTTAGTGATAATAATAATTAAAGCACTTTGCGCTTGGCCGATCCCACACTCTCTCAGGATGGCGTGCCAGCTCTTATATATAATCCATATGTAATCTTGTCTATACAGGAACAATAAAGTATACCATAACTTCAACTGAATCTGGTCCTATTATTATTATGCCGGAGCAGTTATCTGTATAATTGTATACTATTACTACCACAGGAGGAGGGGTATAGGGCAATGAGGAGATCTCAAGTCCTGGGGTTTGAACATGCCCACCTTTTTGAATGAATGGCCCGAATTTAAAGGGGTATTGAGAGGTATAACCAGTGGCTGTGGCAACGACCATGTACAGTACCTTTTCTCCCATGCCAGTACAGAAGGATCCTCGTGTTGTGTACCATGAGAGCACTCACCACTGTAGCTGACGCTACATAGCCGGGCCTGGAGATGAACTGAAGTGAATGTTTTAAGTCTGACATGAAGTTGGGATGAGCAAGGATGCAGATGCAGAGGAAATTGCTAAATGGAGATTGCAGAGTGAATCTGAAATCTATTTGTCAAAAGCTCAGGACTGAACGAAGTAATAAGTTTGTCATCTGAAACTGGCATCTACAATTCTATTACAGCTTATGTTTGCAAGACTGTTAGTGAGCCTCATTCAAATGATGTGGCAATAAACAACAAACACGTCAGCTGTCAACTGGGCCCCTTACACGTAATAACATTACAGCAATGCCAAGGTTTCAATGTGTAGATTAAAATGCGAGGTTGTGATAAATGACTTGTCAGGGGAAGCTTCTAATCTCTGTGAGGCCATTTTAATGTGCCCTAAAATAAGTGGAAAATAATGGCTGACTTTTAAACAGGAAATCAATCTACAATGTGTAACTGTGATTCGAAATGGACAGCACTCCACTAATGGTATGAAGACTATCAAACTAATGCAATATTTCAGTGGCCTATACGATAATGCAGTGTGCTGTAAGATAAGTATGGTGTCTGAAAATGGAGGAAGCAGTTTGCAATGCCTTAAGGCGTGGTAGAATCACCAGAGACAACTAATCTTATTTTGCTTTGTAAACACATTTGGCTGCACTTAATTGAGGCAGAGAGTGGTCACATGCCTAGTATCAAAATACAAACCTGAATTTAGTTTCAAATTTTGGGGTCAATCTTGTGGAATTACAACAAAATGAATCAAACTATCTGAAATGTTATTATTCCCCTAAGCAAAAGGAAATAAGCTGCAGGAAAAAAAAAAATACACTCACTAACTAACTCTAACAATAATCCCATGATTATTGTTAGTGGTAGTTAGTGAGAAAAAAATATCTAATGAAGCAATAAAACAGATATTATTGGTCTTGTACAAAACACCAATAATATTATTTGGTGATTAGCCAGTATCAAATTTGGACATATCTAAACATAATCACTTGAAGAAGATCTATTAGGGCCACAGACTGCATAAAAAAGTGGACTAAATGAGTGTGACGTTACCCACAGCGCTTGGTGCTGCTCAAATGACAGGAGAATTACAGGATTACAAAATAGTAAAAAAAAAAACCCCACCAGGATCATGTAGTGTGGGTTAATAATAAAACATTTTAAGACCAAAAGGACACGGCTCACGGCAGCAGTCAAAGAGAGAGGGACGACAATATTTCAATGTAAATCAATGGGAGCCAGGGTCAGTAGGGGCCGAAACAGTCCACATGCAAACTTCCTATTTGGAATGAGGAGGCTAGCACGTTAGCTATGTCCATTTATATATACAGTCTGTGATTGTGACTGTGGAACATTCTAAAATAGAGAAAAAGCAAAAACATCTCCATGGAGACAAGATGATCCCCCTCCAAAATGGTTACATAGTGTAATCTTTAAGTTATAACCAGATAATGCAATGATCCATATAACCTTTATTAATGTTCCCCTATATGCAGTAAGACTGAATTTAAGTACAGCAAAAGTGAGCCATCACAAAAGGACCTTTAAATAAAGTCAGTTGGATGGTTTTAGCTGAAGACATGATGGCACAGATATTTGGACACTCCAGTCAGACGCTCTGAAAAGTTTCTGTGGCACGGATGATAAGGTGAGGATCTGGATTCGCCCTGACAGCAGCCCGACAAGCTAATAATGGCTTGTGCAGATACTTAGCTCACCACAAAATGTTTTTCCATTCTGGTTATAAAAGAGCTGCTCTCCAAAATGCACCAGAGCATGCATCAGCTTGACTGCCATGTTTATTTAATGAGAGCTTGGATGTTAAAAGGGAAAAGGACTTTCAAACCAGGCTTAATTCAAAACTAGAAGCAGCACCTAAGGCATTGGTCCTATCTCGCAATAGTGCCCAGATAAAAACTGGATGATCTCAAATGTTTAAGGAAAACAGATGCATCTATTACACAGCCAAATATAAACATATACAATACAAACACATCTCATACCATATTATAATACAACAGTCTTTACAAATTTTTGGATCCATCAGCAGGACCTCGTCTGAAAGAGATGTTTCATTCAGTTAGTAAATGCAATATTCTTAATCTTGTAAAAGAGGGGGTATAATGCAAAATCTTGTTTAGCTTTCTACCATGTTATAACATCAAAAACATGTATGAAGACGTTTTAGATCTCACCCATGCATGTTATTAAGTGATCTCTCCCAAGCCCTACTCAAACCCTCCTTATGGTTAGCTGTAAGATTCTGTTCAATGCTCAGCCCACAAGCCTACGTCACCCATGCTCCCACACAATTCTCCATAAATATACAAAAGGATGATACAAAACTGTACGCAATAACTTGACAAACCTGATGCAATGTGCAGAAGTTTCATTGGCGGGATGCATGCTGGAAGTGCTCTGAAAGGGGCATAGCTTAGCATGGAGAGAAAACAGAGGGGAGACTCAGAGCATCAAAAACTACAGTGAAACTTGAAAAACATGTTAATATGTTGTTTTGGCAAATACAGATTTTCAAGACAATAAAAGGTAACAGGAGGAGCTAAATGTTATGTGTTAGCAGTTAATACCCCATTGAAGTAAAATAGCCCCTCTTTAAATGATAAAAGAAGATGTAGAAAGTTATCATGGGTCCTTTAACTGTTTAGAAAATGGCAAATTTCTTAGATGAGAAACCAGCTTTATCAAAAATGCTAATATGGCACATATAGAATGTCAAACTCCCATACCAGTCAATCCACCCATTGTTTAACATTCAACGCATTAATTTCACCTGATCCAGCATGGTTTGAGTTTTATGCTTCTTTCATTAAAAAAGTCAAAATCAGTTTTGCTAATGCTAGTTTGAAATGAATGCCAAAGCCGGTTAATCTCCATATGAAATGCTTACAACAAATGAGAAAATTAGCTGCAATGGGTGATTGTTTTGAATTAGACATGGGGAAAGCCTGTATGAGGATGTGAAGGCAGCCAATCACAAAACAGTTTCAAACGTCCCCCAGGTTCACAACCGCTATTTCCCACCAAAATCAAACAAATAGGATGCACATTTAGGCCTTCAGTGCACCACTAATGCTTTGTTGATTTCCTAAATGAGATCGGAATAAAAGTTAGGAGAAAGCCATCACAAAGCCAAATTAAACCACTTACACCTTCAAATCGATTTGCCATGTTGGAATGGATTGACCCCTGGATATTGCATGACGCTGAATCCTCCAGAAATACCACTGAAATAGTCCTATAAACTGACACTACCCCCGGGCGATGGTGTTTATTATGTAAACAGAGGTAAAAACATGTTGCTGCTAAACATGGGCTGAGTATACAAGGCTAGATTGAAGATATGTGGCTGTAATCCTGCAGTAGCGCCTGGGGCAGGTTTCGGGGTCATTTGCATCCATTCAGACTGTTCACAAACGTAACAATAGCAGACACCGGGCTTTCTCTCTATCTCACAACGGCAGCAGTGACTCTCCCCAGCTCTTCCTCTCTCTCGCACATTGTCATGGACACCGCATGAGGCAGCGACCGGGAGTAGACCCTATTCTTATGGTAACGCCTGTGTTTGGGCTGAAGGTAGGTGTGGCTAGCCCAAGTTCTCTGGGGTCATTGCTGCTGATCATAAATGCTTAGGATTTCGCCTTAAGGCAAAAGAGATAATGTCAACAACTGAACCGCTGCCCACCACACTGCTGCCCACTGGCCCGGCTAATGGAGTCTGAAAAATCCCTCCAAATTCCTCATTCAGAAAGCCCTAAAGGAAGCCCCACTGCAAAGTGTTTAAACAGGAATAATGAGGCCTACGGCTGGACTGTAGGGCCAGGGAACCACACTGGAGTAGTTAAAACAATGACTGCAAAGTCCTGACAGGTGTCGTTTGGATTAGAAAAAAAAATAAAAATAAAAAACTTATTATGGGCCCCATATTTGCCTGATACGCTTTTTAAACAGTTTCACTGAAATGTATAACAACCAAATAAAAAACTGTGCTGGGTGATATGGCATGTGAATTCTGACTAGAAAAAATACAGACTGTTAATAATTTGACACAACAAAACAGACTCTCTAAACTCTGCTACACACCACATCCCTTTACTGACAGAGATGACTAAACCTCGATCTGGATTAAAATTCTATTAATTACCCAGGTCTAAGTTGAGATAAACATAATAAATTCTACCTAATCCCATTTATTCAAATTCCTGTCATAGTTTTTGCAAAGTTACACTTTAGGAGAATAATAGGAAACTTTATAAATAAACAGTTGTTATCTGGTTTTGTAAATGTTATCAAGCTTTCATATTACAACAAAGCAACAACTCAGACGCAACAGGCAGGAGAATAAAAAGATCCATAAATTCATCATCAGATAAAACAGAGTAAAGTGATAAAATATATCTTAATTTTGTGCTTCAGTGTTTCTGTCTCATTAAAACAGTTTTGCTAAAGCTGTTTGGTGTTGGGGGTTTGTTAATCATTTTAAATTCAAACAAAGATTTCAGCTGCTGTGAATAATTGTAGTTTTTAAATGAGGCATGGGGAGAGTTTGTAGTGAACGGCCTACTGTTTAGACAGGCCTAATGAGATCCAGGTCTGACTGTTGGTCCAAGGATCTAGACTGTATTGTGTTGGACAATGGCTGGCTTCACAGTGGTGCCTGGTGACACTCTTGAGCTCTTTACATGTTGTAAACAGCATAAGCCTGTAAGTACGCAAAACTATAGGTGTGGCACTTTTTTAACGGGAGGTCCAGCTCTCACCATTAAACTCCACTGTCACACAACACCAGGGATCTCAACATTTGTGCCACTGGTTGTGATTTGAATGTTTAGCTTTCTGATCACACATTACCTGTTACATCCTTTCTGAAGCAATGTAACTGAAAATAGTTATTATTTTGCAGTTTTGTTGAAAGAGTAAAATCAGGACAGAGGCTACAATGAGGAGGAAACTGGATGTGCGTACCAAGTATGTTTTGTTTGTTTGTGACTGTCACTGACTGCGGTGTGCTGTGGGGCTGAGAGCACCAGTGCATTCACAAACCTGACACATCATCAGAATACAAGACAAGTCTCTCCTATAGAGACCAGCAGCCAATTTGAAACTAGGTGTAGGTAGTACTGTATTACGTAACAACACAATCCTTTCATGTGAACTTTTAATGTAAAGGTCCTATATTACGCACAATTGACACTTGAGCTTTGAGTGAGGTTATAATACTGCTAGCTCCTCAAAAACATACCCAGACTTGTGTTTTGTTTTGTTCATACATGTTTACATAATGATGCATTATCTTGTATATTGTCTGTCTACATCCCCAAAGCTCAAAATGCTCTTTTCCACCTTGTGATGTCATGATGCAATGGTTATGAAGTTAACAGCTACTTTTTACTTTTTGTTCAGTAGAGACTGGCAATTCTAGGGCTGAAATGATCCACATGACTCTACTGAAGGTGCACATTAGAAAGTGGAAGAGTGTTTTCAGCCTAAATATGCAGGTTTTGTGTTAATGAAACAAAACAAAACTCCAGGTATGTTTTTGTGAGGAAAGAAGATTATAACATATGTCAGCATCAATAGTGTAATATGGGCTCTTTAAGGAAAACTGCATGTAAAAACCATTTAAAATATGACTAGAACAGTATAGCAATGGTATACAGTGCAGTCCCACTTTTATGAGTTGTTCTTGTGGTTTTAATAGAAACTGTAACCGCAAGGCAGTAGCAGCAGTGAATTTTAATGCATACCTATAAAGCAATGATTAAAATGTAAGATAATCATTGTTTCATTTATGACTGTCATAACAAATTTTGAAGCATGATATATCACTACAGTAGAATAAGTGACAGACCTATCTACAAACCTACTTTTTGTTATCATAGTACCTAAAGGATCAAGGAATTGTAGTTTTGAACACAATACATTGAACACATATCACTGATTAATGTGTTTTTCTTGACAGGCACCTCATTTATTTGGGAGCAAAGTGAGCTCCATCAATGGACACAAAGAGTAGTTAAAGAGGTGTGGTGCCCAGCTGTGTGGTGCACATTTGAGCTAATAAAAGTAGAGAAGGAGAAAAGACTTTGGGACACTGGTGGGCAGGCCTCGTAAAAGCTCTGCCAGGAAAAAGCAGGGGTCATCGTTCACTCATCACATTAGCATCTGAGCTAAGGCAGCGCATTTACATCCCTGTTATTCAAACGCTCATATCTCCTATTTCTCTTTGTAAATGTAAAATGGTTGTATGTTTGAAAAAGACAACTCAGGAAGGGCACAGGGGACTTTTATATCACTCAGTGTGGTTCTTTTGCAAATGAAACTTAACTTGGTAGTGAATTTTACGTAATACCATCTGTTGCATGTATGTGAATAGGTGAGTAAAGGTGAGGAGAGTCCCATTTGCATTTAGGCTACATTTATCAGATCAGTGTATTTGATTTACTTATTTGATTAGTTGTTCATGATCGATGGAACGGTGGTTAGTTATGAGGGTTGATATTTATCGTGGGGAACTTTTTGTTATTTTTCTGTTCTCAGATAAGATTTGAGCTGTAGTGGTTTGATTGACAGTGGCATAATGGCATTCAATATTAGCGTTTATTGTCTACATTTTCTTCAGCAATATGTCATACGCATTTCGCATTTTACATATTACACTGTCCTTGTCCAAACCTTTTTCGTAACCATGCAATCCTAAATAATAAAAACAATGTCAATCAATAATATCCAGTCTATGCATGAATACACTGCTATAAGCTACACATAAACCAAAGCTTGCATATATCTGATTGGAGTATATAAATACATGATTGTGGCATAGACCGATCACTTATCTGGTTCAAAGGTAATGATCTTTTTGTAAAACTAAATGCTATGACATCCCTAAAGTCTCATTTGTAACTGCTGAACAAGAGCAGGATTATTGTAATATATGTAAATCTTTGGGGTAAAATGCAGCCTACTTGAGACCGTTTTCCACAAGAACGAATGTCATTATTCACTGCCCAACTCCCCAAACAAGACTCCAGCTCTCTTATTTGCGTATTTGTGGATATTTCATTTCATACTCTTGACTTGACCTTTTTACTCCCATCCATCAACAGATAGCATCTCTTTGGCCGCCTCTAGTGTTTTAAAGATAGTAAGTGGACAGAATGCCAACTTATTTCCCCCAAAAAACTATAATATGTCTTTGTATTTTGTCTTTAAAAACAACACAATGTCATATTCAGGCCAAAGATAAGGCTTCAACATTTTTCAGGCACTTATCCTTAGCATTTAAGTCTGCATATATTATAACAAAGAAAATAACAGCACCATTTCAGTTTCCTCTGTGCCTCCAATAACTTATTTCAGAGTTTGGCAAAGTATAAGTAAATGTAATATCAATATAATATCAAAGATTGTCAGCATAATGCCACTCAGTCAACCTCTGGTTTATAACACCTCCTACAGCATTTTGAGTCAGCAAAACATGGTTAAATATGTTGTGACTTATAAATTTGCATATTACAAATTGAAAACAAGGTTTCTTCTTATTTACACAGCCCTGGTTCTGTTCTCGCCTTGCAGGAAGTTGCATGAGCTTAAATACCATCAATTTTCGCAGAGTGACAAAGCGACTTCCCTGTCATACGAGAGAAATAAACAATGTGACAGCTGACAGATGCCTGGCATCTTTGAGCTGCCTCGATGTCTTCATGAATAAGAACATTACTTTTTACATCACACAAGCGTTCAATCTCACATTAGCTGTTCATGTTTGACAGTGGGCGTCACATTTCACCTGTAGCCTCCTCCTCCTTAGACCGCGGTGTAACTGAAAACCACAAAGCCAGGGCTTGGATCTGGAGTGAGCTCAGTGAGTGTTTTCAGAATTCTTGATCTAGAGAGTAATTACTTGCAAAATACAATAGGTATTATTCACAGCAATTAGTTCCCTCTCTTTTCATCTGAAAGCCTGTCCCATATTGCATCCTATGACATATCTGTGACACATTGTACATTCTGTACTGACAAGAACACAATGTCCAGATCTGTTTTATTTTACATGCAAATCAAATATTTACTTTCACACCTGAAGAATGTGTGTCTGTTACAAGCAAATCTTCAGATAATCCAAGCATAAAGTCAGTGATGTATATATTTATGTTAATTATGTGCACTGTTCTCTTTACATCTGAAATTATTCCACTACATAATACTATATTATATAATATAATCCACTGAAAAAGATATTTAGTTGAAGTAAAATTACTGCTACCACTGCTACCACTGCTGCTACAATCACTGATTTCTTCATATGATTCAACTAGTACTTCTCATTACAATCTTCTAAAGTGTATTTCAGAAAATGTTCACTGGAGGTTCATGCTCTCCACAAAATAACTTCTTTCAACAGCATTTGAATCCAACAATAAGATGGTAAACCGACATTTCTAAGACCATTTGTCTCGGTAAATTTGCCTTGACGCGCTGCAAGTCACAGAATATAGGATTAACAGAGGAGAATAGACCAGACACACGTAGTCACGCTGCATATTTGATACAAAACACTATAACACATAATAGCCTCTAAATGAACCATCTCTCTCTTCCATGTGGGGCTAGGAAAGTGACAATAAAAGCTTGTCTTGCACAGCTGTCAAATGTGGAACAGATAAAAAAATATGTAAAAAGTATATGTTAGAAGCAGCAATGTCTACAAAGGAAGCAATGTTCTTGTAGATATTCTGCAGAAATTTGTTGAAGGCCATTTGGTGTGTGCATTATATAGTCAAAGCCAGTCCTTTTCAGAGTAAAAACATTCGACTGCCATGGAAACTGACCGCAATTCGACTCAATTTTGTGCTTGTTTACCAATTAGAAAATAACTCGGCAATTACTTGAGCCATGTGTGAAGCAAAGCCACCACAACCACTGAAAAAATACTTCAGTATAAATTCTAGCCAGGATTTCAGCATTAAGGGCAGACTTGGTGGACTTACAGCTCACAAATGAATTCATTCCCACAGCTCTTATCAACCCCAGGTCAAGAGCCAGCAGCATAAAGCTATTTTCAGCTCTGATAGACGCTGCATATTGCACTTGACAGCACCAGTATAGTATGACACGAACCCCCAACCTAACTTCTCTCAACTGAATTGGCCCTGAGCGAAACAGAGCTAAAACACAAGCCAATATTTGATGTACATTTAACAGGCTGTCATAGCTGTAAAAATAGTAACAACCAACCCAATTATATTTGAAAAAGTTTGATGCAGAAACAAATGAAAACAGAACTACGGGATTTTGCAATTAGGAAACTGTGGAAAAAAGATTAAATTGATGAAAATAAAGTAGAGTCAAGGAGGAGACAAGCAGATTACAGGTAAGATCTATGGAGATGCAACTCCAGTCAGAGACAAAATGCATGGTTTTCTATTCAATAAGCAGGTGACAGACCTTCTTTATCTAAAGAGAAAACCAGCGATCTTAAAATGTTGGAATTGGTATATCGCTCCATCAACTTTGTAATTAACATAATCCATTTTTTAAATATGGTCTCAATTGTTTTTGCAACTTGGATTACACCATCAATTGACCACAAACACATCCCTTTCTCACTCGCTGTGATGAAACAACTCATTGTTTAGTATGCCAACAATGAATCCAATTAGATTTCTGTTTTTTGATAGCTTCCCAACACAAAGCTATTAAACTTGATCTTCAATTAGCCGCACTGATGTGATTGCAAAGCAGCTTTTATCGATCGGTTGTAATATAATCACAATATGGATAGAGAAAGAGCCTGTAAATGTGAAGATTAGTTTTGGGAAAAAAAGTTAAGCTCTGAAGAGAACAATGTAATCGATGTGGCAGTGACTCTTCACAGAAAGAGAGGTAACAGTGCATCGACTCCAGGCAGCTCGCACACTCAATCAGATTAACTAATGAAGCTATTATTGATCCAAAATGGGGCGCTTGGCCGGCACAGCATTGGCCATTAAGTGGTTCTTCCTATCCCTTGGTCATGCTCAAAATGCCACGGTCACTGTTTGCGACTTGACACAGTTTACTGATGGTTGGTGCGGAGGAGACTAATCACGTGTATCTCTGAGGAGCAGCTTGTGAAGAGACCGCTTCTCAATCCTGGACTGCAGCCAAATTAACCTGTCCTTATTGGCCCTGTGCACAGTTTCAGAAATCAAAGCAATGGGATGTAATATTTTCTATCATCTGGGTCACGAAAACAGAATCCAATAAGGTGATGTCATGAAGCGTAATTTGTTTTTTTGCCATTTCAATTTGGGTTTTGCATTTTTTATTTGGCCTCAATGGGTTTCAGCCAGAGTAGTTTGCAAGTGATATCAATCCCAAACCAAGAGAGTATTATCAGGAGGGATAGGCCATGCAAAAGAAGCATATTTTAAAGGGCTCAGATTACGATATTTTCTGATGTTCTTTAATCGTTAAAAAATACCTGGAGTTGTGTTTTTCATTCACACGTTTAACACAAACATTTAGGCTTCTCCCAAACAGAAAACACTCTGTTCCACCTTGTAATGTCATCAGGTAATGCAGGAAGAGCTCCACTGTGTTTTTAAACTCCATACACCTTCATTAGAATCATTTGGATGACTTCATTCCTGGAATCGCCAATCTCTACTGACCCCAAGGTAAAAGGTATCTGTTAACTTGAAAACTGCCACTACATGACATCACAAGTTGGAACAGAGCATTTTGACCTTTAGAGATGTAGACAGACTAATAAACCAGGATTTCTCAAGGACAAGGAAACAAAACACAAATCTGGCTGTGTTTTTAAGTAAGGAAAAGCAGTATAACATTGCTTAAAGCCTGCAAGATTCAATTTTGTGGAATTTAGGGCCTTTAAATAATAATACACAACACCATTGACTGAGGGAAGAGATCTTGTGTATCTGCGCCCACCCCAAGCCCCTATAAAGGGAGTAGAATATAGAGAGATCAATTCTAATTTATACCAAAGAATAGATGCTGTAAAACATTAACTCATGAACTCTAGTTAAATAGTGAGAGACAGTGAGTGCAATTGCATGACTGACGAACATTATATGGTACAATTGTAGAAGTGTTACTTGAAAGAAAAAAAACAAAAATGACTTGAGAACTGCTTGGGAGTAGAGAGATCTTGTTAAGCCTGTAATCCATGCTGGTTACAGTGTCGCACCTAATACTGACAGCATTTTTTCTCTGAACTTGAAAAGCACCCACCGTAATTAGGCTGGATGTGGGACAGAGGCAGGTGGGGTTACCGTGAGGGTTTGTGTCGGCACCATCCACAGCTGTCAGAAATGCACTGTATACTTTTATAGCCCTAGTTCATAGACACACAATGTTGTTTTGTTCCTGTGCTCATAGGGGGAGAGGTGTCACAGAAGCCTTACATGTCAAAATACAGACGCGGGTCCTTTTATCAAAATAAAAGACAGCCGGAGCCCTTACACTTCCTTCGATATGACATGATATATTGTAATTCATTATTCCAATCGCATTCATCAGTTATAGCGAGTGACGAGAGAGTAGAAACACACTCAAGAATACAAGATTAACTTCACAGACATTTGAATAGTGGGAAATATAAGAAAGGTCATGTAGCTATGTTTTTTTTAAATTATTATTCACTCTTTGACCACTGAACCTCACAATTATGACCAAGATGTTATTGTTTAGTAATTGAACATCATGCTCCAGGCACATGAGTCAGTTGCATTCACTTTCGCCCACTTGAAAAAAAGGAAAATAGTTCCTTTTTTCTCCTGGCGCACTGAGGCAAGAAAAATATTGCTTTGCAGTTAACTTCTAATCAAATTGCATTAGGTTTCCACAGTCTGTGCCCTCACTCCATTTGCACAAGCCATCACAGACAACCTACATAAATTTCACACCGGGGCCTGGCCCGACACTCAGCATGTGCAACTAAAGAAACATTTTGTGATCAGACAGGCATGATTATGTGGTTACAGCACAGCAGTAAATTATTACATTTGCAGCAAATGGGTTTTACACCGTGAGAGTTATTTTTGCAAACTTGGGAAATGGGGGTGCCACAAATGTCAAAGATGGGCCTTTGAATGAAAAACAAGGTTTATCCCCTTTTGTCATTACAATACAATTAGTAGCTGACCTGTCTGCCATGTATAATATATTAAATCTCATTATAACTAAGTCATTGCATAATTAATAATTATAATCAGTGAATTCATTGAATGAGTGGAGGTTGAATAATTAATATACTATCTAAATGAAAATGGCTTGATTATAATTAATAGGTAACATTGAACAGTAGGCTACTTACTGAACCTCCATCCTAAAATATAACACTTCATGATCACAGGAAAAGGGAAGCCTGATTGAAAGCACCAGCGTGCATTTGTGTGTGTTGCTGAGTGCAGTGTGTGGCAAAAGCGGCAGCATAGTAATGGGGTTAAAACATTTTGGAAGACCACTTCCAGTTATGGTGTCTATGGATAACACTAAAAATTAGACGTAAGTGTGATTTTGCTATTTTGCTATTTTTTGCCTTGTTTGCAGTTTTAAATGATGACACTGGAATCAGTCAATTATGTAAAACATGTAATAAGAGAACAATATCTGTGTATGTTAAGCTACACTTATCCAGCTAAGAGCTCGTAATAGCCGCTCTAAAAGGCGCACTTCTGCCACTATTGGATGTTCTGCATCAAGTGTACTTCAGAATGTGCACCGGGAGAGCGTGCATGTGTACGTGCTTGTGGGATAAAGAGAGTAAAAGAGCGGGCACTGGAGGAGGGGGTCTGAGAGAGACTGAGGGGAGAATTGAAAAGAGGTTTAGAGGGGGTCTTAAGGAGGGAGAGGGGGGTTGGAGAGAGAGGAACAGGGGTGTCTATGGGCGGGGCCGCATACACTATCCCCCGCCTTCCTTTGGACTGAGCGCCTCTCACAATTACCTGTTCACCACAACTGATGCGAGCGACTTGGGCGAGCACATGCTGCAGACTGAAGCCGAAACTCAAGTGAGCTGCCTTTAAAAACAGCCCCCGGACTCACGAGGACCGCTCTAACCATCGTACATTCACCAAAACCACAGCTCAGTGTGTCAGACGAAGGTTCGAGTTAAAACGAGGATTTTTAAAAACTCACCAAGATGCACTTTTTGTCTGCCGGGTGCCTGGGTGCCCTCCTGTTCACGGCGCTTCTGAGCCAAGGTAAGCTTTTGTCTCGCGTTTTTCCGCGCGGTTTTGTCTGTGGCGCAAAGTCGCAGGTGCTAAACTTAATCACACGTTTATAAATGTGTGAACAGGATTTGGGAAATTAGGCATGAAAGGCACATGTGAAAGTATAGTTGTTTTAATAGTGAAAAAGACTCAGGGTAGTTGGCTATTCAACTTATCTGATCTAAATACAGTTGGTTACAACATGGGGCATTCATTCCCATTCATTGGGCTCGTCTATACACGACTTTTGGAATTATAATAGGCCTACCTGATTTAATTCACGCATTCTCTGTCTAAATGACCGACTAAAAGTTTACCAAATAATTGTTGTACTGTTAAACTTTATTAAACTATTTAAAATGTTCATATTTGTGTTGCAGTGCTGAGTTTTTTCACACACACACACACACACTCTAATGAACCGGTATTGTTCATTCATCTAATAGGCCTACTTCTGCCACTGTATTGTCCCAGAGATGGGAGAGGCTCTGAGGTAGTCGTACACCCCCTCCTGCCTTCACGTGCGTCTGAGATATGATGTCATATATGAAGCCTCATTTTTCTTTTTGCCGGCTGCTGATGCTGCCCTCACATTCTGCTTGATTTATTGTAACTGTGTGCAGCTTCTGGGGTGGGAGTATGTGGAAAGGCATTCATAATCACATATTAGACAATTTCAGCATTATGGAGGCTTGGTTTGTAAGTAGCAAACATGAAATTTGCCTGTTGTGGTGGTTCAGTCTGAAGTCCATGCAAATCCAAGTGCTATGTTTCAACTGCCACTAAGCCCTTGATATGTTGTGTATTCTTTAGTTTCAAACATTTTAGTCACGTTCCGACCCTGTTTTTGGATACTTCAGTGGGCCAACAGGTAGAAGTGTCGCAGAAATCTCTCAGCCAGGCCATTACAGTGTATACAAGACCTCAGATTGTTCTCTCACATGTCAGGGAAAGGGGGCAGAGGGGCTTAGTGGTCTACGTCGTCACACCACACTGACATAGTAGTAAATTAACACCATGCTGCACCTATCCGTCAGGCTCAGGTGGTTTGTTTGAGAGGAAACGAATGGGCCTTTTAGGTTGGGTTTTATGGCACCGTTCTGCTGCAGTGCCGTGTGCTTGAGACCGGGGCAATAGCGCACAGAGTAGGTAATAGTTCTACACTTTATGGTTGCTTATAACAGTGTGACTAGTGGCTTTCTTAAATAATGGGACAACAGATGCTAAGTGATGCCCCTGGGTCAAATAGTAGCTTTTTATCTTTCTGTAAGGGTTGCAAAGCATCTGCCCTCCAGTGTGCAGTGATTGTATATTTATTTGCCTTTACCCCAGATGCCCTTCCTTATTATCTAAGTTTGGAACGCATGAGGAAGCAAAACTTGTATTGTAATCTTTTTTGGTTTGTTTGGTCATTTACCATTGAAAACCTTGTTATGGAAGATATTTACTAGCAGAAATAGCCAATTAGCTTAATTACTGCAGGGACAAAACTGTGCCATAACTCCATATATTGTTAGTTAAGCTGACTCACAGTCCCTTGTAACCTAAGTTAGTTTTTTAGTTAAGTTTTCCAGTACTGCATTAAAGATAAACTGGAAATTAAATGTAAAGTTCTACAGTGATTCCACAATATCACCATAATAGCACACAATTATTTTCCAGTGCAAAGTAATTTATTGAGTTTGGTATTTGCAATAAAAGTCCATCAATATTTCTATACTTGGTTATTCTTGGAATGAGACGGAGGAAACACCAGGGGTTTTGATGATTCATTGCACAACCAAATAACAAAGGAGTATCTCTATGAACAAAAAGTCTGGAAAGATGCATGTGTTTTTTTTTTTTTCGCCCACTTGTCTCCTCCCTTCCCCCACCCACAGGCCCCTCCTCAGCAGACAGCCACTGCTCCCTGTCACAGCTGGTATTACTTGTCAAGCGACTGGGGGCTCTCCCTTTTTTGCTAATGGACTAATCTCTTAGCGGGGTCACCCAATTTCACCTGAGATGGATGCACTTGGCCCACTCACATCTCTAAATAGGTTATGTCTAAGCTTGCCTCCCCAGTGCTGTGTTGTTTATACTGAGGAAACCACTGCCTTAATTGTCTTATTGGCTGACTTGAGATTTTAGTTGAACTGTGACTTTGCTTGCACACAGCTCATCTTCTGTTCTCTGCTTGATGTTTGAAGCCTGTCTGTCTGGTAGTGGTTGTTTCTTCTTTTCAGGCATGATTTCTTTGTAACTTGCAAAGTATTGTACCCATTCATGCAAAATTCACTTGCATTCACGAGAAGTGGGCCAGCTGAATTAAGCTTTTGAATAGAAATGCTGCATGCAAGCTTTACTTATGTTGTGATTAAAGTAATGCTGTTGATGGATTTAAATAATTACATTACTCAGCCAACAAATTAGAAACTCAAACAGATGTCATTGTCAATGGTTCTTTTCAGTCGGCACTATTCTAAAGGTAAAAAAAAAAAAATCCCACATATGTTTTGAACATGTTTACCAGCCAGCGAACAGTCCCAAGCCCGTATAAATGCAGCCAAAATCAATCTAAGTATAAATACGAGGCAGGTGATGTATTTTCTGTGTGTTTGTACTTTTAATGCATTCCAGTTGACTACACCTTGGAAAGTTGAGTGTGAGACAGATGCCATTATTCGCTAGAAAGAATCGCAAAACAAGTGAGGAAATAAGAAAGAAACAGATGTTCAATATGGGGGGAGTTTACCTCGGATGAGCTGGCTGATTATGTGCTCCTTAGGCACTGATGAGAATCCAGGAACAAAATAGGAAATGTGAGGTGCATTTTAAGGAGCGCCAGTTTTTTTTTGGCCCATTGCTACTGTAAATTAAAGTCGCATTAGACTAGAGAGGCCCGTGTAACTCTCCTTAGGGTGCCAAATTCCATCCATGTGCCCCTAGCAGTGCCATTCAAAGCCCCCCAAGTGTCCACAGTTAATTATTGTCATGGTTACTTTAGTTTTAGTTGTACGGAAAAAAAACTTCATCTGAAAACTGGTCTCTTAATTAGTTACTCTGGCGTAGTCATTAATGCTGAAATATTACTAAATGCGTTTGGAAAATGGGACTTGTGGATGAAAATAGTAGCTTGAAGTGAACTTACAACCTGCAGAGAGGGAACAGTAGGCAGATGCATCAGTTTGTCCCCAGAGAATTGATGGTAATAACATATGCGTCCCCACCATATGCTATAGTGCTCTGCTACACAAGGAGGCCTAATTAATAGCTTCAAAAAAATCCATAAATTCACATGCAAAAAGGAGCTCAATGACAGTACATTATAAAACATGACAATTTTGCGAATGTGAGTAACAGGAATGAAGGAGATTTTTGTTTTGTTTGTTCAGCAGTCTAATGCACTTTGAAAACACTTGTGTACTAGCCCCTCCCCCGCATTGAAACAGGTGGAGTCGTGTTGATTTTAGGGCTGCAGAGGGGTCCAATGTGTCTCTTTTATGATGCCAGTTTGTGAGTGCAGTTGTTGAAAGAAAAGCAGCGTGGTCTCATCACTCAATATACCTCTAATGGTTTGTTATTTCAACTTAAAAGCTTTAAAGTACAAATTTCAGCAGACATTCATTCACCTTATCCAAAAGTATAACAGTAACGAATTAAGTTTTTTTCTCTTTTCAAACTTCTCACGCCAAAAACTAAAATCGGTCTGTAGTTGAAAAAACATGTGCCCATTTTGAGCCAATGACTCAGTGCAGAAGAGGCTCTTTGTTCTGCACTGGCGGTTTTACACAGAATTATCAGTAAAACAGCAGCGAGTGAATCTTAATTACACTTTGTTGATTGGTTCGCCCCACTTTAGGCGAAGAGGGTGAGATGTATTCATCGTTTTATAATCTCGCCTGAAATAGCCTCTCAGCTGTCCATTTTCTTTCATTTCTGGACAGGTTTATAAAAGCTGCTTGGATTTATCACAGTAATTACTTTCAACACATTGCTGTAGCATTTGAATGTTGGAAATTAAGAGAAAGTCTGTTGCCAAAATGAATGACAGATTTCTACTATCTCTCTTTTAACTTACTACATTGAGAAGTAGTGGTTTACTTTCCATGTAGTTGCAGGATGGAGGCTATTGTTTCAGGATTAACAACAGGAGAGAGAAGAGCCCATGTACTATTTGATTACAATGCATGGTGAACACCTTGGTTTGCATGTCCTCTGGAACTGGGTAGCCTGCCGTTTCTAGGACAGAAAGTGCAGTTGCCTCTGTCTTTTGTCATGAAAGCTTTCGCTGGATTCCTGGGGACTCCTGCCGACTGTATTGTGTTTGGGCTCTTCTTAAACAAATGTGTCTATGATAGGGACTTTTTGCTCTTTGTCATTAATATGGAACAGCACACCCCCCCTCAGAGTTACTGCTGCTGCTGCTGCTTGTCCCGCTCCTCACATGTGTACCCTGACTAAGGAGGGATAGCGGGGGGTATCTCCTCCATATGAAAAGCCTGGGGCCACACCCATCTCCTCCAAGACGCTGGATCTTTGTTCGCCTGCTGTATTAGGCCTCATTTTAATGAATTATCTCAGAGGCCCAATTAAGTGTGAGGACAGTTTTAGACCATAGAGAATCTGTAAGTGACACCATCCGACAAAGCGTGCCTGCCTACCGACCCCTGGGGACCCACTTTGTTGCTCTACCCATTCCATAATATTGTGTGAATAAACCATACCATTAAATGCTTGTTAATTTATCTTAAAACAACATGTAAAACCAGATTCGACTGGTTTTGTGAACCCAGAGTGGGTACAGAGAAACTTTATGTTGATGTTAATGGCAAAACCATTACAGTTAGCACTTGCACTGTAGAACATTTGCTGGTCTTCTTGTCATTCATCTCTTTTTACAGCTTCTTTATAGAAGTCACTGTTCATTAACCACAGTTAGGGAAATCTCCATTCTTTGCTGCTACATTCAGTGTTTCCTTTGGGAGGATTTTGTGCCTGAATTTGACCTCCGCATTCACACTTTTTGCCATTTTAAAAGCTCTTTCCTTTGTGTCGGCTTCCTGTCCAGCTCCCTTTCCTTCAGTCTGCAGAAGCATCGGTCTGTGGCGCCTGCAGCCATCTTTGATTACTGCTGCTTCACTTGAACTTACAGGAGAAGACTCTTCCGTCAGTGTGAACAGCTTAAGTTTTTGGACTTTTTATTAGGTTATAATCGCTCCAGTAAATCAGAAAAATATAACAGTTTAATATTTTGTCACACAGGAGGCTTTCCTTGAATAGTACATCTGTGACATCCTTTCATCTCAGGAATGTTTAACGGTGAAATGATCTAAATCCCTCTTTTCTTCAGTACATAAAGATATGACTCCCTTGACTCAGTTTCTGTTGCGCACCATGTGTTTACTTTTATAAAATGTGAAATGGGAACCACTTAGTGTGATATAACTTCACCTTTAATATTCTGCATGCTCTGCACTACGACTAATACGTGAATCCCATTCATTAAAACACACATTTTCATTCTAGCCTACAGCTCTTTTTGCTTAATGTGCAACATCTTGTTTAAAGAAATTCAATCACTGAATTATCTTTACAACATCTTATAATATTCAGAAAAGGTTTTAGATGAAATGCAGCAATGTCGGCTCAATGTTAGACTGTATTCAAGTACATCCCTTTTGTTTGCATGAGAAAAGTGACAGTGCGCCTATGCCCTAGAGATGTGTTTTATGACGCTCAGTTCATCTAAGTATTACACTGTTCCAGGCAACACCAGACCAGGCAATAAAGCCAAAGAGATCCTTGTCTGTTAATTGGATGCAATACTTAATTTTCTAATGGAAGGTTTAAAGGGGTCAAGTGGCCTCATGTTTCTGGGGAGAATCTCATAACAGTGAACAACACTTCTGCACTGACATTTCCTCTCTGTTCTTTGCATTAAAATATGCATTCATTTTAGTGCCAAAATGAAACTGATATGGGAAACCTGCGCTGTTTCTACCACCGGTCACTTATGTATGCCGTTATCACACTTTCTAGCATCTCCAGTTCTTGAGGATTCAGTTAAATGGGTTTTGCAGACTTTAATTTTGAATAATGAATGTGTCACAACTAGTTATACTCAAATGCACACACCATTTCCTCTTTAGTCAAAACTTAACAATGAGAAATGGAGCTGGAACCTGGAGCTAGTGCAGGTAGTGATTTGGGCAAACCTTTGATGTCTCACAAGCAAGTCCTGGCATGTTCATTAAGTCATGTATGATAACACTGAACCTCCCCCCATGCAACACTATAGCCTTTGCAAGTGCAGGCACATTAGATGAATTCAAGTTAATGTCTTTCATGGGGCTTTTATTGATGTCTTGAGGGTAACTACTTTTTTTTGCTAGTGTTAGTGTTATAACTGTTTATGGTAATGTTTGTGGCTCTCCTGTCTTACTCCATTATGTCCAATTTCTTTACAAAGATTAGCAATAACAATAAAAAAGTAACAATAAAAAAGGTTGGACTGTGCCACATATAAATAGCCATGCAGGTAACATTAAGGTTCTTTTTTTCTTTTTAGCAACCCTCTGACCAGTTTTGCTTGAAGGGGAATTGTCATGGAGAATATTTCCTGAGAGATTTGAGACTCACAATCTTTTGAAAATATTTTCTGTATTTTCTCTTTGGTTTCTTGCACTTTTTGACTTATTGACAGCTCCTTTGGTGAAATGGGGCTGTTTTGTTGCTGATACCAGATCTGCAGGGCATTTTATCCATAAAAATAGATAGAAACTGGAGAGGGCAGTGGCAGTATAGGATCTCCATTGGGGGCAGATGGCTAAAAGCACTCGGCTTGATGTATAGCCTACCCTCTTGTCATGATGAAAATGTAATGGCCAGTACTAATGAAATGATCATGTCTTAAAGGAGCCTGCATTGGAGGCGACAGGAACCTATGCAGAATTACATTAAGCTGATGTATCTCAATGGGGTAAGAGAATTAGAAAGATCACTATTTTGAAATTATACACTGGAAGGGAGTATTCATCTTATGGCAATTAGAGATGAGACCAGTAAATTCAAATATACAATTTTTTAGGTCTTATTTGGTATTGAGAACAGCACAAGTCCAGATCTGGTGACTTCAGAGGTAGCAAAAAGTTTTTCTTGAGAAACAGTCAGTTAAAATTTACATAACAAAGAATGACAACAAAAGAAGAATAGTTTGTTTCATATCATATCTAAAATCTATCTATGAAAAACTAAAAAGAGTTGTAGCTTGTTGATCGCACAATATTGTCCATCACACGGATATCAAAATCAAAGCCCCATAGAATGAGAGTGTGATTTCTCTGTAGTATCCACATTCCATGTATTGCATTGCTTCAGGCCAGGACATTTTTGAAGCCCTCTTTATACCAGGCACTGTGTTTGGGCTTATTGGGATGGGTAGCACTGCCTCCTGCTTTTGTTTGGGAGGGTTAGAAGGTCAGCTGTGTCATTATGAGTGCACAACAGCGCCCGTGTCTCTTCTCTCGGTTAATGTGAAAGTATCAGCCTGGCCGGGGCAATTACCCGAGATGAAAGCCTACACAAGCCATCTGCTGAAACAAATAGAAAATATGTACCTATTAATATTTGTGTTTACTCAAAATATGCATATTTTAGACAATACGAGAGTGGATTTTGTGATTTTATTTAATACAGCCAATTTGTTTTGCAGGAATATAGCCTAACTCCGGCCCCAAACGAAGCACTTTAGGATCAATAAGTAGATGCATTCTTGTATAAAAGTGATGGGTTGGTCTCTGTCCATTAGCGTCAGTGTGGGGTGGGTCGGTTGCTTTGATTGGTATCCTCGGGCAACCACTAGAAACTGTAATGTACTCCCAGTCATACCCATGTATACTAAACGCAACAGCTGCCATGGGACATATCCAGTGTTCAAAGCCTTCTCTATTGCTGGGGGGGGGTAGGGTTAGTGGTGGTGTACTCTTACAACAAAAGAGCAGGAAGTACTGGGAAAGTGAACAGGCAGGTACCAGTACTGTACCAAAATCAGATTTGTAGCCGTGTTTCTTTTAAGCATATTGCAGTCTCATTTATTAGATTATTTTACAACACATGAAAGCTTTTAGTCTGATTCTCTGTTTAACCTTTCCATGTGCTATGTCACTTTGAGTGTTATTCAAATACAGAATTTGTTTGATATGCCATGTCAGTATTGAGTAAATAGAATAAATAAGTTAAAAAAACTATCAAGTAAAGCCATTATTAACAGAAACAAATACAGACAAACTATCAAATTAAAAACTAATTAATAGCAATGATTTTGGGAAAAACAATTTGCTGGTGGTTTTTATTTTCACTGTGCTAAATTAATTACATCTTACTAGCCATAATAACTTTTTTCTCCATAATTGTGCTTGCTTTTGGTATCTTTTGACATCTGGTTTGAGCAAAGGTGATATAAAATAGTCAATAATATATGATCTATGTCGAAGAGACTACCTAGAAGTGACTGTTCCACTTGCCTCCTCGGCTCCAGGCAAAGCAGAGTGCCAGGTTAATGTCCCATATGCAAAAGAGCAGTGCCTCCTGTCTGTGATGTGATAGCTTTCCCAGAGAACCTAGTCAATGCACTTTGATGTGGCAAAGGCTTTTTTCAATGTGTTAGGAATATTTCAGTGATGCCTATTAGCAGATCTGGCAGTATGAGGAGGAAATGAAAAAAACCTTGCGATTACTTTACGAATCTTCTACTTGGTACAAAATTCAGTCTCCTAAAATGGTGCAGTATTGAGAGAATGACTACTACTACTACACTCTTGATCCACAGTATTTACCAAGTCATTCTTAAAGCATTAATTGTTCTAATAGACTTCGAGTGGAAACATCATTATCATTTTAATTACATACGCAAGAGTGAGTGAACCTCTCTCATCAAGTGAAATGCATTTATCTAAACCCTGTAATTGCAAACCATGTAATCAGTTGTTGCCACTCGTAAAATGCACTAAATGGTCATATAACTTCAACTTTTTTGATGGATACAAATGACTACTGACAAGGTCTGCATTAAATAAATAAATAAAAATAACCAGATATTAACTGATAGTTTGCCCCTGTTTCAGTTCTTTTTAAAGTTGACTTATCTGAAGACACATTGTTATTACTGCCACTAATAGTAACCCGCACCCACACACAAGGGCAATGATGAAGACATAATCTTGTGTCTTGTGGCTTCCCCATTTTGCTTAAGTGGGGTATTTAACCTTTTCTCCTTGTAAAATAAACTTAACGGTTGGTTAAAACTTTTAACCAAGTGCTTCCACCAAACATTTGCTCTGCTTGTTTAATTCTTTCTGGATACTAATACAGAGACATGGCCTTGAAGCAGAAGACAGTCAATAACAGGCACCTCAATAGACGAGTGGATCTCTTATTGGCTGCTGCAAATGCTATTTTTCAAAATCAGAAAATGGAAATAATTACCAAGCATTCAAAGGCTGCCATGTATCTGCACTGACTGAATTAATATTGTTAATTGAGTTCACCCTTGTGATCCCATGCTCAGATAACTGAGCTAGACGTTGTACAATAGAAGTGAGAGTGTGCTTGCAGAGACTTACTGAACTACTGTATGTACGACCTTGTGCTTTTAGTGCATATGTGCGCGTTTGCAGAAAGTATTTGCAATGATTTTCAAACTGTTAAAATATCCACAGTTTTAAAGGCAATTTAACAACATTTTCCATGTGTTACCAGTCTAATTAAACAGACTTTGTCTCGGCAGCAGAGGGGATTTAACATGGATTTGCCAGTTTTGTTATTTGTAATACACGTTTTGCTGATCCAATTTACCCACATCGCTTTGCTTCCAGTTTGTTCACAGTTTTTTAATTAGAATGGAAAGGACATGGTTTAATTTGAGAACCTGGGTCATAAGAGCCATGTAACAATTTAGAAATGATTGTGATTTTTACAGTAGGCAATAGTATGTGTCCAAGTCTTTGTGTACTATGTTGTAATTAGTTGTTGAAATTAGGACAGCTATTTGTCTAGTATTGCAGTATTTGTAACAAACAGTTACTTGTGGTTGTAAAATTACTTTATGAAATTTAATTTCACAAGTAAGCATTTCATTAAAGTTGTCAAAATCATACTCAACATTGCATTTATTGTACAATAGCAAATTTAATTATGATATCACTGGTACACGCCCTTGTACAGTAAGACATGTTGGACTTGACAGGTATTCGACTCATTCATATTTCAGATAAATGGGAGGGGTGATGTCAGCTTTTACCGGAAGCACCACCATGAAGTCACTGACAAGGCGTTGCGGTGACTCACTTTGAACAGGGTCAATATAGAGGACGACCAAGAGGACGTGCTGTGGTGGGTGCTTTGTTAATAGGCCTGTGTAGCCTTTAATGGCACGTCGTTAGTAAGGGTAAGGGTAAGGAGTTGTCCCTGTCCCATAGGCCTCTCCCCCCTCCAGCCCACAGCCCTCAAATACATAATTCAGAACATAATGGATGTGATTTCTGAGTGCACTTACCACCCGATCACTCAAGGCCCAATGCTGCCTTAAGAGCTGTCCACTCCCCTCGTCCCTCACAGATGCTCGTCCGCTCATGCAATTTATGGGATTTTTTAAAGAGTATTTTGAATGGATGCTTGTGTGGTCGAGTGTGCCGGGGAGGACATTTTCAAGACTAATGATCATGCCACAAGATCAATTTCTAGAAAACCTTATGGCGAGTCATTTAGAGTGATAATTACCCCCCTGTAATAAGCTTTTATCTTTACGATCTGTCTTTGTTCTGACAAAACAAAGTGGTCGTCACAAAACTACACTGTACTAGGGTTAGTAAAACATGCATATTGTGTTGTTATGTACTATGTAACAAACACAAATAGAGTTAAATATTTTGATACATAGAAGATTAAAATCTGAGGTTCAATCAAAACTTTCTAAAAAGTGATTTCAAGGCAAAATTACAAGTCAGAACTCAATTACCCAGGAGAACTTCGAAATCTGCAATGTAAATTGGTCAGATGAAAGTGCACAATATCATATACTTCTAGTTAATATTGCAATGACATGAATGTATGAAATGAATGTATATTTCTCAGCCACATAATGTAATCCCTGGATGGTGTCATTTCAATCATCTTTGACCCAGCTTCTCCAGGGCATAACTGAACAATTTAAACAGCATCAAAGTGGTTTCTTCTGATTGGGTGTCCACAGTTTTGGAGCAAGAAGACATTCATTTAAAAGATGATCATTTATTCCCAAACTCCTGACAGTGCTTCCTTTTAAGATCTCTTATTGAACTCCATTGTGGAATCAAAGTGAAAAATACAAGAGCTTTTCAAAAAGATTTAGTGCAGTGGAAATCCATTTGCAACTTTGTATTTGGAATTTCAGCTTTTCACAGAAATATGGTTGGATTTCTGATTTGTTTTTGATTGAAGAAGAAATGTTTTACAGGTTATCTTGGTTGGCAAAAAGTAGGCACTATCCGATCTCTTCAGGTGAATATAGTTCTTTTATGAATGCTATTTGTGCATATGAGAAGCACAGGTGTAGTTGAATTGGAGCCCTTCTTTTGAGCTTATTATTGTGAGCCTTAGCCATTATTCTCACTCCACCTACACCATTAACCCACAGCAGAGCTACCACTGTTTCGACCATGTTCTCTGGGAATTGCCAATGGGCCTTCAGGGGCTTTCTGTAAATCACAAAGCGAGGTAAACATGTGGAAAAAACAAGTGAGCCTGCCTACCAAGATCTAAATTTAACATGCTTTGAAGTCAGACAGACAGTTGGTATTTTTGATCTTATATTGTCTGCTTAAAAATCAACCACAGCTGAAAAATACATTGGCTGGAGAATGAATAAATAATCTAACAGCAAATGACCCTGTCTGGGACTGTACACTACATAATTTCATGAGTCAACCATATATTATATTACTATATCTAATTTCCAAACAGAAAGACTGGCCTACTTTAGACTATGTTAATGTTGCATCAGTTGCTGAGATATATAGCACATACAAAATTAAATAAGTACTTAACACATAGTTATAATAAATATAATATGAAATAATACTCTGAAAAATAGTTTGAATCTTTACAACCTGCCCCAGGAAAACATTGAATAAGCTCAGTATAAGCTTTGGGTGGACTTGGGGTGGATTTGGTCTTTTCACCACTGCCAAAATCATATTTCCTCAATATAAAGCCCCTCGTTATTTTCTTTTGTGCCCTGTCTCCACGTGGGAACACAAGGCTGATCCCCCCACAGCAGCAGGTCTGCACAGGTCTGCCTCTGCCTCCCTGGGACGTGTGTGCACTCACAGACAACAGGGGTTTCACTCACTGCACTAACAATGGTGGGCTCGACAGGTGGGAGCGCGCCAGTGTGGCAGGACCGTCCCACCCGCCGCTGTCGTCTGCAGGTGTCTGGTGACCACACACGAAGAGCCACATCAACATTGTTTTCCTGCCTGAGGGGGCAAGGGAGGGGGCGGGCCATGCCATAGAAAATAGTGTGATTTATCTAACACAGGAGGCAGCACACTGTGGACTGTGGCCTTTGAATACTACATTTGAGTGAAAATGTTTTTATAAGTTTTCCAGCTAAAGAATATTATAAGTCCTATCATTTGTTGTTTCCCTTCAAAGACAATAGAATGATACTTGCATAGATTTTTTTTTACTCCAGTTTTATGTACAAGCCTCAACATTTGCACATTAATGTTTTTCTTCTTTTGTGGTGTCACATGGGAATATGAAGACATACTTTTGATTGTAAATTGTGCTATAGAAATAAAGGAGTAGATTGGATTGGGAAGTAGAAGTAAGCATACCTGAAATCTCATTTTGGCCACAAGACCACTCTTTATTATTGATGTACTCTAGTGTTTACTTTTAATATGACATGGGAGATTATGGAGGATACAGATTTCTAGCTCTGCTGTGCTGACTGAAAAATCAAAGGACATCTCTACATGCACCTATTACATACCCTTTTTAACAGTGTTTTTTGTTAGTTGTTATATTTGGTAATAAGAAGTTGTTTTGTAGATGAAAGTCAATAAAGTAAAAACTGAAAAACTGACCCTAAACTTTGTTAATTGTGTGATAGTACAAGTTATGAAACAATGTTTTACTAACAGTGACTTCTAATATTGTCATGGTTATGCATCAGTTGAGCGTCTTAGTCATCTCAACAAATCCCATTGCACTGTTATGCAAAATACTAATGTTTTGGATGAAGTTTCTTGATAAAAGTATGAGAGAATGGATGCTTTATTAAAAATGGACAAACTCGGGTGGCTGTATTCTGCTCGACTGTGAGAAACATTTTTAGAAAATGAACTCCTTTGTCCAATGTCACCCTGGGTGCCCCCCTCAAAGACCATTAGATACATTTCGAAGGTCAAAATGATGTAGAGCAATATCTTAGGACTGTCTGGAAGCATTCTGTCCCTTTACAACAGATGGTGTGGCTTAAAACAAGACTTGCAAAATGGCTCTTGAAATCATGCAGTCCATTTGCCATTATGTGCTTTTGTCTACCCCTGAAGTAGAGCAAACTTGCACCTTCTGCCTCCCGTAGGCAGCTGTCATTTTGTTATCCTAGCCTGTATTTGTATTGATGAAAAGATGCAGCAATGTACACTCTGTCCAAAATGAATCCCATTAGCTCTCACCAGGGTTAAAATAAAAGCAGATGTCCTTAGTATTATCCTATAAAATCAATGTCAGGCAATTACAGTAGGCAGGCGAGAGCAAAATTACATAGCAGCATTGTTGGTTATTACAATGTGATTTTATGCTTTATTGTTTCAATGTAAAACTTCCCAAAGTGCAAGATAAGGCAAGTCTGATCCCAGTCATCCATCAGTGATGTGATTACACCCTTTCCATTAAGATGGACAAATCGAGAAAGCGGATATTTTCCTGTTCGTAAAAAAAAATATATGTGTATGTATGTGTATATATATATATATATATATATATATATATATATATATATATATATATATATATATATATATCACTCTTACCTTCTCACCTTGAAGAGATACAGTAGTGGAATTCAAATTTGCTTGTTATTGTCAGGAAGACGCCAGACCTACAGTGAATACAAATCGAAAGGAGTTGGCCCATACAGCTCATTTACTACCAAATTGCTACAAGGATGCTGAGGGGATAGACATGGCTGACAGAGCAATTTTGCAATAGTTTATAGCAAAACCACACACCTTACAAATGACAGCCTTGACAGCCAATAATGAGAGGATCAAATTCCTATTTCAGTGGCTATTCTTGGATTCAAGAAGTAGCTGATCTGAATACTGTATAGCTTTTCGATCTCCAGGTATTGTTATCATCATCCTTGATTGTTGTCCTCCAAATCAGTATGAGTAACAGTAATTTATTCTGTTATAAACTACATTCCACATCATTTGCTAACAATGTTGAATAAGCAAATGAAATGCTAATGCAGCTAAGGCTAACCAAAATTCTTCTTCAGCATACAATTTGGGGCAGCAGTGGTTCAGCTGTCAGAGTGCTAATAGAAGAAAGAGAAGAAGTAGAAGTAGAAAGAGTAGAAGAAGAAGAAATCAGCTGGAAAGTCCCCCTGGCTAGAATGTCCTCCTGAATTCTGCTCTTTATCCCTACATGGCACCTAACATGAGTTGATTATGTTCATGGCAAGCAAGTATGGGAATAATTCATATATCCCAAATCAATAGATACAGATGCTCTAGGTCATGAGGAACAATACAATTTCAAAGGAAACTTCTGCGAGCCATTGAGGATTATATTGATATTACATACTGAAAAAATGTGTGCTGCTTGGGAAGATCAGTAAAATGACATAAACAAAGCCCGACATTTGGTCTCGCTACAGTCATGTTTAATTTTATTATGATATAGAATACTGATTTCTAACTCAATACATCACAGTGCGTGACACGGCCAACTAAAGGCCTGCGAGAATGTACCCCCTCTCCCGGGCACAGCAGTTACCCATGTGCAGCCCAAGAGAAGGGGGCGCCCAGAGGGAGAATGTTCCCGCTGAGAGAATGGGACGCTCAAGACGGGACTTTCAAGCAAGAGGGATGCTCAAGCCGATATTCGCTTGTCACCCAACCCAGAGGTCAATGGTTCAAACCCTCTTTGGAAAAGTCTCTTGCCTATGTATGAATGGTGTGTGAGTAAGTGCTTAATGGTGGTCGGGGAGGTTGTTGTCTATTGGCTAAAATTAGCTACATATTGTTTCAAAATACACTCAAAGTGCTCATTACAGTCACAGTTACAATGGGCTTTCTTGGGTTAGTCCTTAGCCCACCAACACTATTCACTATAAGAATCTAGTCTCTTGCCTTATTGATCTAGCTCAACTGTATGTGTCAGCCCCCTCACCGCCAAAGCACTTCTGAAGCCTTCAAGTCTGTGTGGACACGTACCATGGGAACTCTATTCGCTGCACTTGCCTCATTTTCAGCACTTAATAACTTTGAGCCTCTCCTTTCTTCCTGGATACAGATAGATACTATAGCAACACACAGTTAGGGATGGTATAAGACGTGGAGGATGAGGAGGCAGGGGCGAAGGGGAGGCAGATGATTTCCCATGTGGGCTGTCGTCACCTGCCTCGTCACTGGGTCGGAGACATTTGAGAACATGAAAGGTGCTGTGTTGCTGTCAATTATGTGGTTTGCTATAGCTTTACACAATCGCTATTGAGAGACAGGAGTATTCATGGAATTAATAAGGAATTCACCAACACTAGCTTTTTGTTCGATTTATACTACTTCTTTATTATTTTTTACAGAAATGTCTTTTCTGACACTGGGGTGGGTAAAAATAAGTCTTACTTCTTCCCACTCCATTTCGAGCATCACTGTAATTTTTATGTGTCTATCTTGGACTCAACCTGTACAAACTGTACTCTCTGTACCACTTTGTTTGTTCTGCTCATTGGCATAGCTTGAAATAAAGTATATATATATATATATATATATATATATATATATATATATATATATATATATATATATATATATATATATATATATATATATATATATATATATATATACACATATATAAATGTGTTTCTCACCTTCCACGTTGGTAGGTCTCTCTCACCCTCATTCAGCTCGGGTCCTTTACCAGAGGCCTGGGAGCTTGAGAGTTCTGCGCAGTATCTTTGCTGTTCCCAGTACTGCACTTTTCTGGACTGAGATGTCCATTGTTTTTTCCCGGTATCTGTTGAAGCCACTCTCCCAGTTTGGGGGTTACAGCCCCGAGTGTCCGATCACCACAGGCACCACTGATGCCTTTACTTTCCAGGCTCTCTCCAGCTCTTCCTTGAGTCCCTGGTATTTCTCTAGCTTCTCGTGTTCCTTTTTCCTGATATTACCATCGCTTGGTATTGCGATGTCCACCACCACTATGTCTGGTTGGTTCGCCATCACCATTCTGTCAGTCTGTATCTGGAAGTCCCACAGGATCTTGGCTCGGTCATTCTCCACAACCTTTGGAGGTGTTTCCCACCTTGATCCTGGGGTTTCCAGCCCGTACTCTGCACAGATGTTTCTGTACACTGTGCCCACCACTTGGTTATGTCGCTCCATGTATGCTTTCCCTGCCAGCCTCTTACACCCTGCAGTTATGTGCTGGACTGTCTCAGGAGCCTCTTTGCACAGTCTACACTGTGAGTCTTGTCTGGTGTGGTAGATCTGGGCCTCTATTGCTCGAGTGCCCAGGGCCTGCTCCTGAGCAGCCAGGATCAGTGCCTCTGTGCTGTCCTTCAGACCAGCCCTCTCAAGCCATTGGTAGGATTTCTTGATATCAGCCACTTCAGTTATGTTCCGGTGGTACGCCCCATGTAGGGGTTTGTCCTGCCATGATGGTCCCTCCAGCACCTCTTCCTCTGGACCCCACTGTCTGAGACATTCTCTGAGCACCTCATCTGCCGGGGCCTTGTCCTTGATGTACTCAAGGAGCTTGGATGTTTCATCATATATATATATATATATAAAATTTTGTTGATTGGCTTGTATATACTACTGTACTACTTGTTTTTAAAAGTTTACTAGTTTACTATGCACCAGCTGACTATTTGCTCTAGTACTACACACAAAAGCACTATCACTTAATTATCACATTTAGAAACTTACATTGATTTCTATTAGTTACAAATTATTACTACATTCTCGTTACCAAGCTGAAGTATGTGTAACTTTCAGTATGAGAAAATTTACTTAAGTACTGTATACATACTTCAGTGATTGGTTTGGCGGCCCCATATAACTTAATAAATACCCACTGTGCTACTTACATTTACTTGTGCATCAAAAGTTAAAAAGGTCATAGATTCTCACACTGTTGTCCAGGATTAACTTATCTATTTGAGCAGCAGCAGTCTCGTCTTTTGCGTGTGTCATTAGTCCCCATTGTGTTTCACTGTAATCGGTTTTGATAAGGCTTACTGCTTTATACAAAGTTATAAAGGTTATCCTACAAGCTGAACAGAATTGTACTGGAATATTAAAAATGGCTTTTTGAATTTGAAATGTAAAGTGATAACCCAGACACTGCAGAGCTGGAACTCTGATAATGACTTTTTTTTTGTTCAGAATATCAGTAAAGCTTTGCTTATATGTCTTGCCTGAATTACTTATAGGCCTACATACTATTCTACAAAAACAAGTAGAATAGTAGAGTTCTTCTCTCAGAAAACATTTTGTTCCACCTTGTGATGTCATGTGGTAATACAGGAAGTACTCCACTGTGTTTTTAAACTCCATACCCCTTTCACTAGAATCATTTGGATAATTTCAGCCCTGGAATTGCCAATATCTAATGAACAAATGGTAAAGGGTAGCTGTTACCATGACAATTACTGCTCCATAACATCACTAGGTGGAACAGAACATTTTGAGCTTAGGAGATGTAGATAGACTAATAATTAACAGGGTTATTTGAACATGTGTGAATGAAACAAACACAACTGTAGGTATGTTTTTGAGGAGGTAACAGCATTATAACATGGCTGAAAGCACACAAGAGTTGATTTTGTGTAATATTGGACCTTTAATTATAATTACTAGTTATTTGGCAGCGACATGCTTGGGTGCCTCATGAACATAATGTGGTCAGTGTAGGTCATTTATGTCACTGGAAATCATTAATCAACTAAATAGATGAATCAATTCAGACTTGCAAAGTGTGTATCTTTGTCCATGTGCCAGGAGAACTCATTAATTCCCTGCCCTGAAAGTTTAGAATTTCCATAATCTTTCTACCAAAACCTGCATGTCCAGATAAAGGTCGCTAAAGCATAAAAGTCAGTTCATTAGATTTACATCAGGATGAAATGAAATAAAAAACTACCTGGTGTGAGATTACTACACTGTTTTCACCTACTACTTGCATTGCGGAAAGATGGATGAGGTTGAGGTAAAAGTCACCAAAATGGCTATGGGAACTAGTCACTGTGAAATCAAGACTCAAGACTACAGTCCAGTGTATAAGTAGGCCTAGTATTTTGTTACTTATCAGTTTTGTATTTATATCAAGATGGAAAGTTGGGTTAGGTTAGTTTATTTACCATTTAGAGAAAAACACATTAGAAAAACATGTGGAAAACAACCACATCAACAAACAATAAACAATCCTTATGGATGACGTAATGACATTGTGTAATAACCAAGATGCAAAGATTAAGTAGCTAAAATAGTATGTCAAATCATATATCAAAGTTCACTATTCAAGTTTATAACAGCTCATGTGAAGAAGCTACTTGACCAATGAATAACTTTACAATAATACTCAAGTCATTCACTCTAACTTAAAAACATGTCTGACAGCCTAAATAGAAAAATGAATATTTGTTGAGATAAGTTAATATCTCCACAAAATGTATGTCCAGCTTGCAATCAAAGGTACTATAGAAATAACTTGAAGTTAGCTTAGCTTAGTCAATTTTAGTAGCTTAGTCAATTTTGATATCTTCATTGGCGTTATGGTGGTATTTTTCTCAGTTTTATAAAAAAAAAATATTGTCAAGCCTAGTGAATTTTGATGGACCATGGCAAAAAAGAGCATCTCTATCAATAGAAGTTTCACCAGTTTTCCTAGTTTTGCATTAAACTTCAACTTTTGTGTATGATAAAGGATGAATGCCTTTCTATTTTATATAGAAGACAAACTTTACAAATGGGTCTGGAAACATATTGTTAAGAATGAGAAATGAAAATGACTTACCTTCAGCTTTTGGCTTATTTGTTTAAGTGATTGTGAATGTGTGGCTAATCCTTGTCGTTTATTTAGAATTACTGAAAGACACGATTGTAGGTGTGGCAAATCCCGGACAAAGCCGCCAGTCAGAGTAGGAAATGGGACTTAATTGTGCTGAAGTTGGATAGTGCCTTGCTTATCCTTTTGTGTGTTGAAGGATTCCCAGTGAAAGTGTCACTTGCTGAAATATATGGCACAGTTTGTTTTGTCCCGTGCTGTCAGTAATAAATGTCGCCGAACCTTATTTAAATGCAGGGATTGTATCGGAGTGAGTGCAACGCTGCATTATCTGTGTTTTCTCAAATAGCGGCGTGTTGTGGGTGAGTTAGACGGCTTTGATGTTTATAAGCTATTCCATCTTCCTGGATGGTGCTGTAAGAACTGATTATAGTCATCACTGTGTGTGGATACACCTCATGCATGACTCGCAGTATATTGGCCAGATAGAATCATGATTTGCATTTTACTCAGTAGAAGACAGACAACATAGTCCATTGAAATTATATTCACTTTAGAGTTACTTTAAAGTTTCACTTTTTTATACTAACAAGTAAACATATGGTACATCTATGTAGCTATTATAAGCCCGTTAAAAAAGTGCAGCATTTTCTTTAAGTTGAATTACAAATACCTTTCTATGTGCCAGAAGGCCAAAAAAACCTTGGTGTCTACAGGCTTGATAGTTATAACAAGAACAAAACCATGTTTCTCTGCAAAGTGGGATTAGAATCGGGAAAAAAAGACAAAACAACCAAAGAATAGGAAGGAGACCTTTTATGCTTTCTCATCCTCAAACCGCAACTGTGCAAATATGCCTAGTGGGGCCTAGTAGTGAAACCTGTGTGAACAATGGTAACTATGGATAAAAATGTCAATTGTATTCTGTTTACCAAATGAAATAAAACAGTGTACCACAGTCTTAAATAGGCATTAGTTTATTATTACTCTGTTGCACTATTTGGCCACTATTTAGAAGTATAGTTTCTATCAAATTTCTTCACACAACATCTAAGATATTAGAATTACTTTGCTTAAAGCACCTTGAGCTCTATAAATATGTCTTACAAGTAAAAAAGTAAAATTGAGCAGTGTCTAATTTACATTTGACCTGTGACTGTTTATTTCCCTTTAAAACCATCTGGCTCTAGGACATCACTTCTTCCCTTTGAGATCCTTGGACTGCCCCCTCCTCTCCTTTGCCTTCTCAGGCACACTGTCTCCATGGAGATACCATGAAAAAAATTTTGGAAAGGGAGCGGTTACTTTTACCAGAGGGCCTGTAAAATTAGACAAGCTCTATAAAGGCTGCTGTTCTTTGAGCCCTAAGTGGTATTGATTAGTGAGTGTCAGTCAAATATTTGCAGAGAGGGATTTCGCCTAGGGTCTAACGGTTTTCAATTTTTACTCTAAATTGTCACGTTGTTTTTACCAAAAGTAATTGAAACAATGTGTCTTTTGCAGTGAGCAGTTTGGATACTGTCTTTGGTTTTTATGGAGAGACACTGGAGATCCCATGTAAAGGAGCCACAAAGGAAGACATCCTCATAACTAAATGGAAATATGTAAGTCGCCGCAGAGGTCAATAGATTCATGGTTGAAGTGCGTCTGACACCCACTCATTATGTAGGAGCCACGCCCAGTCTGAGTGCACTGTGCATTAGAGCATGCATCTGTCCCTACCCTTATGACATCCCCATCAGCTTTTATTTGAATGGAAAGCCAATGGTTTCGATAACTGTAACAATACTACTTTGCTTTGCTGCACAGGACAAAGGCGATGGGCTTTCCGGAAATCTGTTGGTCAAAAAGGAAAACGAGAATGTGTCTGTGAGTGCTGAAGATGAGTACAAGGGCAGAGTTAGCCTGGCTTCTAACTCCAGTCTGCTGCTGTCTGAGGCCAGGCTGAGCGACCAAAGGGCCTTCACCTGCATGGTGGTGTCTGGGGGAGACATCATTGAAGACACAGTCAATGTGGTCATCTACAGTAAGTAAACAACAAGCACAACTATAGTTCTGTTGTGCACTGTGAAAAACCTTCTTTTTGTTTGGTTTGGGAAAAAGAAAAAGGTTCTGTAATGCACCAAAGAGCCAAAGCAGTAGTGTGGTTCCAGATCACAGTTTAGATTGAAAGATACAACAAATTACACTACCAGTCTGAACATTTATGTTTCTTCTTTATTTTCCTGATTATTTACATTATAGACCCTTTAGATTTTATCACAGAACCCCTGTAAAGTGAAAACTGTTTTAGGATAGAGGGCTAAGGGTTTGCTGTGTTAAAAATGCAAAGGGTGGCTACTTGAGGAATTTGAATATAACATATACACAATATTTATATCTTCTGTATATAATGTAATGTAGTAAACATAAAGAAAAACAGTATTGAATGAGATGGCATGACTTTTGACTGGTAGTGTATATTCACATATATTTTTTCACTACATATATTTATTCACTCAATAAAAGATAAATTAATAATTTTAGGGATCTTTAGTATTGCTGGTGACTTCTTATTTTTAATTGTCTTTCTTTTTTTCATGAGATATGGTATTTTTAAGGTAATTAATTTAGGGCTAATCAGGCCATCATTTACATTAGGTTTTGTATTGCAGAGACACCCCTTGGCCTGGAGTTCACTGAAAAGGCAGAGGAACTAGAAATTGGCAAGCAAACTAAGGTGAGTCGTTCGCAGATAAACATCTCTGTTTGTGCCTATATTATTTGGAGCGGTAAGAGTGAAAACGTTTGCCTGGGCGGAGGTATCTTGAGGCACAACAAAGCTTGTGTCACTACTGTAATGAGTTCTTTGAAGTGATTCTCATGAATTAGTAAAGAGCAGACCCTCCCTGAGAGTAATTAAAATACCCACCGGAACCAAAAGACCTGAAAATGCTATAGGCAATTCAAGGTCTAGCCAGCTCATAAAGGCTGACTCTGTATATTTTTGAGAAGATACGAATAAATATGTTGCTATTTTAAATCTCTAAACCTCATTGCCCGTATTGACCATTTTAAAGGTTGTGTTTATCTTGTTTTGCAGCTTGGGAAATGTATTGCAGAAGATTCTAACCCGGCAGTAAATATCACATGGCTCAAGAACAATAAACCACTGCTACAAGATGGACAAAGTATTATTTCTCAGTGTCTTTAATGCTATGAAATGACTTTTTTTTATATTGTATTAGTGATTGTCATGGAAAACAGGTCAGTTTTTCTTAATTATTTTATTTTTCCTGTTTGTTAGGCATCAACATCCAGAACTCAGTACAGGTTGACCCTGTGACAGGCCTCTCGACTTCCACCTCTGTGCTCATGTACTCTGCACAGAAGGAGGACACCGACGCCCAGTTCAGTTGCAGCACTGAGAACAGCCTGGGGCAAAAGTTGAGCTCCTCTTCTGAGAGGTTCACCATCACCTGTAAGTCTTTGTACTTTTTTTTTTACAATGTATGTTGTGGTTTTGGTGTGCTCATGAACCAATCACAAACTATGAGGCGATCATACCTGAGACCTGTTTGTCAGTGTTTAGATTCAATGGTCTAAATATGACTTTAAAGTTTTGATACAGGAATTTGTCATGTGTAACATTAAGGTTATAGTTTTGTGTCTTGAACATAACACCTCTGGTGGCGCGCTTACAAAAAGCTGTTAGGATCACATGCCTCTCTCACACTGAGTGTGTTCTTGTCTTGTATTTTGTGAGCAGACTCGACAGAGAACATCATGCTGCAGGTCATTGCTCCTGAGCCTCTCATTGAAGGTGGCAATGTGACTCTGAAGTGTGAAGCAGATGGTAACCCCGCTCCCACCAGCTTTAACTTCAATCTGAAGGTATACTACTTTCACTGATTCAGTCATAACTCTAAAGACTTGACTTGTACCATATTAATTGTACCGATCTGATCTTTAAAGGGAAAAGAGACAGTGATGGTAGAGAATGACAACACCTTCACCATCATAAATGTGTCTCGTGACACATCCGGTGAATACAAATGTTCCCTTATTGACAACCCAACAATGGAGGCCTCCAAGGACATCACAGTCAACTGTAAGAGACTGACACATTCCTACACTGCATATCTCTGCAGAAAGCTGCACCCTAGTTAAGACTGAAAGTGAAAAGAGTTGTTCATTGGAAAGTGTTCTTTTGGAGAGCCTGCCTGTCTTGTCTCACTCTATTCTGTATAGAGAGGCTTAGTGTCAACCTTGGAGCCTCTAATAAGCTGCATCTGCAGCACTGTGTAGTTACCATCAATGTCTCTAACTTTTCAAGGCCTCTGAACTATACTTCTCAACACTCCTCCTTTAGACCTAGACATCAATTTGAGCCCCACGGGGAGTGTGGAGAAGAATGCAGGTGATGCCCTGCCTGTAAATCTGAAGGTTGATGCTTCTGGCGAATATAAGGTCTTGTGGACAAAGGTAAAATATGGTCTGACCAAATAAATCTACTCAAATTCACTTGATGAAAGTTTGCAATAGTTTTGTTTTTTCTTTTCTAGGATAAAGTTAAACTGGACCAAGAGCCTACATTTACCAAGCTTACATACAGTGACACTGGACTGTACGAGTGTGAGGTGACAATGGGGGCACTAACTGAAAAAGTCTCATTTGAGCTGATTGTACAAGGTAAGGCTTTGAAAGTATCAGGTGAAAGAGGTTCTCCTGAGTTTTTCAACATCTAAAGACTTCTTTCTGGTAGGTGCTCCTGTTATCAAACAGCTGCTTAAACAGCGCAGCGAGGATGGGCGGAACAAAGTGCTTATCTGTGAGGCTGAGGGCTCCCCAAAGCCGGCTGTTTCCTGGAGCATCAATGGCACCTCGGTATTTAACTGATATTTTGAAACACTGACAAAATAAAGCAAACATATCAAAGTACGGTACATTTTGGACTCTGTGCGACACTGGATATGGAGGGGGTAACAGATATTTATGAATGTGCTGCATATCCATGTTTATATAAAGGTGTTGGCAGTTAGTCTTTGTGTCTGGGGATTTCCCTCGGAGACTCCAGCATCTACTGTATGCCCCAAAGACTTAGTATTGTCCTAGTCTCACATACTGATCTAACATTGCCCCCTTGTGTTCAGAAGTTGTCAGTGTAAAATATGAATATCTTTTGACAATACAATTCTTCTGTTACTCAGTCTAATGAAGGTCCTTTCATCAATGGAAAAATCACTCATAAGATCACCGTAGTGCCTACAGCCAATCTGACTGTCTCATGTACAGTCTCTAACGACTATGGCATGGACACCAGAGTTATCAATGTATCATCCCGTAAGTAATTAAAGCCTTTTTTTTTTTTTTTTTTTTTAAATCTTCCAAACAGTACTTTTTCCCGCCTTTGTAGATGTTAACTTTGTCACTAACTGGTTTCTGGTATTTAAATGTTTCATCATGAGCATGATATCTCTGGATTATAGTCAAGATGGTAAAAAATGTGCACAAAACAATAAAAAGTCTGGAAATCACAATTACAAGTCAACATGATTCTATGTAAAGCTTCACTTTACATCACTACATATTGTTTATTACAATTTTATGCTTTCATTTTGTGCATGGATTGAACTTAGCACTCACTGCTTTTCCATTCCCGAGTATGTGGAGTTGCACTTCAGCTTTCTTTGCCTTTGTTGTGTCTTTATATGTTGGGATGCTGGGTGTGACCTGTTCTCTCCTCTTTAAAGTGCATGCTGTAGTGTAGCAGTTTTTAACAGATCTTAGCCTGTTTTTCTGTTGTGCTGCTTTTATTTATTTATTTATTTTTATTTTGGTTGGACGTTAATTTTTATTTTATATCTGATTTCAGTATTTGAGGAGGTGAGAATGGATAAACGAGGTAAGTTGTAGTGGTCTTCTTATTTGTTAGAACAGTGTGGGAGGGTTAAGCAAGGACAATGGTGTGATCAAGAGTACTAAAAACTCCTCTTTGAAGCTTTGGATACTTCAATTTGGACAGAAACAACAACATACTAAATAAAGGTGCAGGAGGCATGGAGCTACCAGCATCCTAACAGTGCCAGCATTGTTCATGAATTCTTAAATTGTGTCATATTAACATTGTGTATAACATGGCAGTTCATAACATGCAGCATGTATGTGCCCATTCATCAATGTGTATACTTAAAAGATCTTTAAATTACTTGACATCTAATAATTTTATTTGTTTTTTGACAGATCAATCAGAAGACGGTGATCAAACCAAACTGGTGGTTGGTGTCGTTGTGGGTCTTCTAGTTGCTGCTCTTGTTATAGGACTGGCTTATTGGGTTTATATGAGAAAATCCAAGTATGTTCATTTTGATGTGAATAAATTAAAATGCAGACTTTTAAAATTGGAAATGAACTAAGCATTGTTTGATGTCTCAACAGGCAGGGCAGCTGGAAAACCGGTGAAAAGGAAAGTGGTTCTTCTGAGGAGGAGAAGAAACTTGAGGAGAAAGTAGAGGAGAACAGTCAAAAAGCTGAAGTGTAAAGAATGCATCCAACCTGTGGAGATGTGAAAGGTTATTACCCTTAAATGTTTTTTTCTGCAAAATACCTGGTTATTTCCAGTGTTGGCACTGAGTGTGAATCCTCTTCTCTAATAACGTAATGAATGTGCACTTTCACTATATTCTCTGTACAGTCATGCCGTAAATTCTCTATTTTATTTGGCATATGAATAGATGTGTTATTAGTTTAATTATTAGAAAATGAATAGATTTGCCACTTTCTTTTTTTCTAACTACTGTACACTCCAACACTATAAAAGCATGCACAGTTTGTATCAACATTTGATGTATTTTCTCTTTACAGTGGATCTTTGCACATTTCTCTTCACCTCTTTTTGGAAGAAAAAAAATGTACATTGGGATGAAGACAGTTTGGATTTGGTTTCAGGGATCATTGACTAAAACATATCCAAACTCCCCTTGACTCTTGTACCACAGCCCCACCCAACCATTCTTAAAAAAATGAGTGGATATGTGATATACATTAACTTGTCTGCACTACTGATCAATGTGTAAGCTGTTGACTATTAGGATTTATGTTAGAATGAACTTTTTTGGAAAATGAGAAAATGCAGTTCTGTTTTGGTTTCCTTAGTCGATTCAAGTGATATTATAGTTAAACAGGGGCCTTTGCTGTAAGAATGTTGGGCCTATGTTGGACTCTTTACACATAGCAAGTGCGTAGGGGTTCCATCAGCATTCATTTGTCAAATGTTCCTCTGCCTCCAACTGCTGTCTAAACATGTTTACTTGAAGATTTGTTTCTTTTAAGGCACCATTACATTAAGCTTAACAAGAAGACTCTTGAAAGGGCTATGGGTATATTCTTATACTCAACTTGGTTAGTTAAGAAAAGATAGAACTTTATACTTTTTAATCTCATAAGAGAAAAGGTGGATTTCAGATTTACACAATGAGAAGCTGGTAGAAGTAGAGGATTTGCCATGCTTATGTTGCATTTGTTGTCATTTTATGAATGTGCTTTTCATTTCATTATGTTTACAAACATTTAGTCTATAGAGAAAACAGAAAACATACACATGCCTTGATTTCAATATACATACATAGTTTACACAATTTTTTTTTCTTTTTTCAATTGAAGTCCCAGGGACTGCTGAAAAGCTCTGTTAATAAATCTTCCTGTAGTAGTTTCCTGTTGTGAGTATGTGCACTAGGATTCATGCTTTCATGTCCACTTTGTGTAGAATCACAATGAGATACATTGAGCAGTAAAACTCATTATTTGGTTGTTAACAAGTGCAGTTAGAAAATATATCACACCAGGATGTATTGTGAAAATGTGATTTGCTTTTCTTAGCTATTTATATTGTACATGATTGTTTTTGCTTGTAGGCAAACACCACTGTCATTAAATCATATCTAGAAACATAATAGCTACAGGCAGGGTTGCCAAAGTTATGATTGGCCAGTAAATCTTTCAGCATAATTGAGCAGATTCTGCATGTGATAATTTTGGACTCTCAAGCTGCTGTTTGTTGACCATTTTGTGTAAAAAAAAAACCCCATCATAATTGGAAATATGACCAAAGAAAGTGAACATTGCCATGCAAGTATTGTAAATATCTGTTTGTTTTTGTACTTTTGTTTAAAATAAAAGTGTACATTTTGAAATGTCATGTTCAATTATTTAATAGACAGAGCACTTTTAAGGATATGTGCTTTGCCCAAGAGTGTTGTTTTTTTAAGTTAATGTACAAAGATTTTTCTTTATGTATTATTCTTATTATTTTTATTATGATAATTATTCCAAATATTCAGTTTTGTGTCGCAAAAATAACAGCAACACTACTGAATTTATCAATGTGAACCTGTACTGCCATCTTGTGGCTATGGTTCAATATGACATCTCCAGTGAAACGTTCTAATAAACTATTGACAGTCATTTCACTCAAGTTTACTCTTCTGAACAAAAACTGATGACTGAAGCTCAGCGTCATGACATGATACAGGTAAACTAGTCAATAATGAAAGCTTACCACAGAACTGACATTTATACACGGATGTTTTCACTAGAAAATATACCCCGCTCTCTGAAGGCAATTTATATTTTCATAATCTACCTCAAGTTTTTGGGTGACAGATAGACGTGGGACGATTTTATAATTATTAAAGTTGCCGACAATGAAAAAATGTTTTAGATATGAATTCTTATCATTTTAATATCAAACAACTGTTATGTACTTTGTTATAAGTAAAAATATGAATGATCTAGAAGAAAACATCATCAGCTACAGCTTTTTTCTGCATATTCTAGTGATATAATACCGATTTTTTTTTTTTTTTTTATCACGACTAGGCCTATAATGTCCCACGAACGACAGACAGACAGATACTTTATTAATCCCGAGTGAAAGTGAAAATTCAATTGTGTCCCCTTTTTATCACGATAAAAGATGTTGTTTATCATCCCCTAGTGATGAGACAAGGTAGCTGCATTTAGATTAGCAACCTTTTATACTTCTACAGCAGTGGTTCTCAAAGTGGGGTCCGGAGACCCCTGGGGGGCCTCCGAAGCATTGCAGGAAGGCCCTCAAAGGTTAGCTACAAAACAAGCAAGAAAGAAAATAGAAATTTAACATACAATGTTTTATTAATATTACACCCATAGGACTGTATAGTTTTAACATATAAATCTCCTTAGATGTATATGTTAGATTTATATGATGATTAACGATATAGAGGCCCTTTGTGATCTTTGCATCGATAGGGGGAAGAGTGCACAACAGACTTTGGAAAAGATTGTTCTACATTATTTAGTACTTTTGAACTGATCACAACTTAACAGCCATGATAAATATTGTTTTTAAATATCTTTGTTTGTCAACAGTTTTCATTCCCTATTATCAAAAAGTGTGTAATGATTTTAGTGAGTTGTAGTTTAATCTTATTTATATACTTTATGCCAGATGTCTCAAAGCCGGATGTTTCAAAAAGTAATGATGAAGTCATTACTGAGTGTAAACTAGCTCTCTGCTCTATTATTTGATAAATAAAGTGTAAAATTAATATAAAATTATATACATTATCAATGCTTCCAAAAATATATACTCACCCTCTATGGGTGGTCTCATCAATCCAAGCACAAGTAACTACTCTACCAGAGGCCTGTGAGCTTGTTGTTCTGTGCAGTATCTTTGCTAGTACTGCATTGAGATGTCTGATGTTTTTCCTGGGATTTGATGATCATGGGGACCTACCAAGGGCTCTTCTCTGAGCCCCTGGTATTTCTCTAGTCTCTTAAGTTCCTTTTTCCTGATGCTATCACTTTGTAGTGCAGGTCAACCACAGTCATCTGTTTGTCCACTGTCGTTACCATTCTGCATCTGGAAGTCCCACATGATATTGACTCAGTTATTTTCTGCCACCTTTGGAGGTGTTTCCCACTTGAACTTTCAGGTTTCTAGTCCATATACTATTCACATGTACCTGTGCACCTACACCTAGGGTCTTGTCTGGTGTAGTATATCAGATTAGAGCTTCTGGTGCTTCTCCTATGCAACCATGAAGAGTGCCTCAGCACACTTTCTAGCAATTGAATTTTCTGATATGGTACATTCCATAAGGGCTTATCCTCCCATGATGGTACCTTCAGCCTCTGTTCTCCATTGTCTTAGACATTCTGTTGGAGTCTTTTCCTTGATGAGCTTATGGATCTTTCATTCTAGGCAGTGGCTCTCACACCCATCAGTCCTCGGCCTCTTTCTTTATGGCTCATGTACAGTGTCAGGGTACAGGATTTGGGATGAAGCTTTTGTGCCTCAACAAGTGGTCTGTATGTTTTTCTTTGGTCAACTTATTCCAACAGCGATCTGATTATTCACTGTTCATTCCATCTGATTCATCTTTGTGTTTTCATATTGGAAGCAATTAACTAAAACAAATAACTGACAATTTCAAGAGGAGCAGGTTTAAGGAGTTCTGCTCGTTATACATGTATAACCTGTGAAGCCCTAAAAGTTCAATGCAACTTGGTGTTATATTCATTAAGATATAGTCTTGCTGTGATGGAAAAGGGCTTTATTATATTTTCAATAATTTGAAGGTTTATGTTTCTTACAGCTCCTAATCTGTTTTCTGTTATTTGCCAATGGTACAATAACAAAAACATTTATATCACTGATATGCCCATTTTCTTATTTTTGTGGTGTAAACTTTGACAGTCATGCTTTGTATATTATAGAAGGTTTTGTCCTTACAGACTACTTTTACTTTTACTATGGAGTTCATCAGTGACCGCCCACCCCCAGGTTCCTGAACTAAATTCCCCATTCACTTTTCTTGTAGACTTTCGAAAGCTTGCTCGAGGATAATCAGCTATGTGGTAACAAGTGACCACAAGACCTATAATTTAACTTAAAATTAGTTTCTGAAACTTTAGAAATCACAAAGTTATAAAAACATTTCACAGAATCTTGGTTTAAACTCCCTTTTTGGACTTAAAACAACCACATTATTGATATTAGTTACCGCGTAACTGCCGTTGAATTTTTCTAAACATCTAATAGCGAGCAGTCACTGTTGAGCTCCATTACTTGAGTATAATCTTTTCCCCAAATAGTTTTTACTCATACTTGAATAATTTTGTTATTATTACCACTACTTTGCTACTAATTATTTTGAGGTAACTTACTCTTATCTGAGTAGAATTACTGGCTATTCTAATCACCTCTGAGCCCTGTGGGATCAGTCTTACACCAGGCGTAAAACTAAATTTACAGCCTTATTTGTAGCCTAAATAGTGACCTTTTTAGTACCCAGCTGTCACGGCACCAACACGTCTGTCTCAGGTCTCAGGCACTATAAATGCCTCTGACGCACTAATGGCTCCTTAGGCTTATGCTTGATTGGATGGAAAATAAAATACAATTCTTCTTGAATGAGGACACATATTGTATAGTAGGAGTCATACAGATGTTAAACCTCCTACCTTGTGTAATTACTTACAGGGATAAAATATAATTATCCAATTTCAAATGGTGTCCTCTCATTTTGCTCGGCAACAGGCTGTAGTTTGGGACAGTCCCACCCAATTTCCAATATCTCACTGAATATACTAATCTTTATATAATCATTTCAAATTGTGCTCCAATATAATATTGTTCTCACAAGTGCATATAATAATGTATTTTGACTGCTTTCCAGACTTTCTTTTCCATGCACACTTCCTCCAACTCCCCAGGTGGGGGTGAGCTCTATGTTCACATGTAAAAAAAAAAAAAAGAAAAGAAAAGAAGAGCAATAAGATCTCATGACCATAGGTAACCAAACTGAGTAGTAGTAGTTGTAGTAGTACTTTTATATTACCATGTGTTATCCCTCAAGTAGTTCAGGTATGTGCCATAGTGGTCCATGGTCTTAGAGGCCATATAATTAGAGATAATTCTAAAGATATTCAGGAAAGGTTCATTTACAAGTTTTAGTATTGATTAGTATCGGATTTTCAATACTTTGTAGTTTGGGGTCTGAATTGGTATCCTTACTCCTTCTCATGGATGGTCACTGGTCCTTGAGGTTAGGGGGATATATCCCACTTTATGCTGCAACAACCTGTGCATGTCTTCAAGTCTGTTGAGGCCAACATATAACAACATAACCTGCAAAAAGCAAAATATGTTTACATATGTTTACAAAAGTGGACTTCTTCTAAACCTTGGTGGGTCAGGTATGAACAGCACTGGTAAAGATCAGCCCGGGATTCTAAAGCACATTGCGAACAGGTCTTACTTATGGCATTGTGAACCAAGTTCCTATTTCAGTCATAGAGGGACTACACATACTTATGAATGGGCCCTGGACGCCCTACAACTGGTACAGCATCTGGGAGCTATGTACGCAGGACATAGTCAAACACATTCTCCTGACCTACAACATATTGACTAATAAGTCAAACTCCCATGAACATTCATGTGTCTGAGATAAGGTACAACGTGTTAATGTTCCCCAATCAAGATGAAAACACACTGAGTATTGTCAATTGTCCATCCTCCTCTCCAGTATAGTATAGACCTTAAGGTTGAGCCAAGAGTATGACCCAGTTGCAACACATCCTCCAGTCCTCTTTCTAAAAGAGCGGGACCACCACTGAAACTAATTCTTAATTTGTGTATTTTGCCACAGACAATGACAATAAAACTTCTGATTTCTATTATAATAAAATAAACATATTTAGAAAATTCAGAGCATAAGATCCAGCTCCTACACTTTAAACTCAAATCTGGAATCCCTGCTTCCTATACACGATCATCACCCAGGAACTCAAGTAGGAACCAACTATTAGCTTCCTTGTCAAGAAAGCCCAGCAGTGGATGCACTTCCTGTGGCAGCTGAGGAAAGTTATGCTGCAAGCCCAGACTATGGTGTTGTTCTACATAGCCATGGTACACTGCACAGACAGGGATACACACAGACTATGCTCCGCTAAGAGAGTGATCTGCTGCAGCCTCCCATCTCTCCAGGACCTGTAGGCCACCCACGACTCCAGGACTTGGGTGTGAGCAGGATGGATTGCAGCTGACCCTTCTCACCCTGGACACATACTATTTGTGCCATTTGGACCAGAACCTTTTTTTTTTTTTTTTTTGCCACAAGAACAGTTTATACCCCTCTGCCATAATACATCCATACCTGTCACTTTAAAGAACAAACTTTAACATTAACCATATTGTATATTTTTTAATTCTTTGCATGTATCAATAATAAACAGGATGCTTTATTATATTTATCCATCCATTCAACCATTTTCTTTTGCTTCTTATTCCTATTAAAACTTATCATAATTACTTTATGTTCAATGCAGCAAATCACCAAAGTGACAATGTAAAACTGTTCACAGACAATGGCAATTATTGTGATTCTGACTGTTGATTCAATTAGAAGTTTTCACTATAGGCTATATTAAGGCTGTGTTAATTTTGATGACTAGCCTATTTGGTAAAATATTGACTTCCAAGCACCTAAATCATATTTAGTTTAGAACAGTGGTTCTAATGGTCACACAATGCCACCGCCTAAGCCTATGGCTCACCAAGTCTAAAATATTCACGACTAACCTGTTAATTTTTTTTTAGCATATAAACAAAAAGATATCAAAGGAAAAATGTATGGTAATGGTATTCTTGCCACCGTTTGAGAACCACTGAAAGAACAGAAGAAAAAGACACAGTTTAGGAACACCGCTAAATTACTTTGAGGGAACATGTAGTTGTTCATACTTATTTAGTCTGACGGCAACTACGATGGTGATCTTCGACCAGCATTTAAAAGGTGCAGAAAAATAAAGTTTTATGCGCCTTGGAACTCTGGCCAGTTAGATTTATTCGTCATTGTACATCCGGGCACTTTGTTTTTTTTGATTGACAGTTGCCATGGCAACAAGCTAGAGCATCGCCATTTTGTCAGGAGGGTTTTTTTCCCCCCCAGCTCAGTCTTTTCAAATGTTCTCCCTTCCCGCCGGAATAATGCTGTCAGTGGATATACATTTGACGTTTTTGAATAACGAAATGCGTCTAGTGGATCGGATTAAGAAGATCAAGAGGCCAACGTTTTAACACAGTTCAAATTATTAGGCGGCGCCGCTCTAACTCAGTTGTCCGTGTCTGTGGTCCGCCGGGCCGGTTCACTGCGCAGGTTTGGACCGCGCGCCATTTTGTGAAAATTGACACAAAATTCTTGACCAAAATTATCAGAGGACACGGATTCTATTTCACATTTGGATTACTCTGGATTCGACTGTATTGACATCTGACTCGAAGCGACTAGCGTTTTATGTGCAGAGACGACGTTAAATTATAATTTGGTATATCGTTTATTTAGCGTCGGCTAGAATTGTTAGCTTGGGGCTAGCCACCAAAGCTACATCGTTAGCAAAAGCTAGTAGCTAACGTTAGCCGCGTTCATAGGTTAGCCAGTGAGTTCTTCGTGGTAGTTAGCATGTTATTAGTCATCAGCTGATTGTAGCTTAAATCAAAGACACTTCGACCATCGGCATTGTCCATCAAAACTGGAGACATGAAGAGCCTATTACATCCAACTGGCAAATAATTTTGGTCTTTGCCTTTGAAAAAACTGGATTAAAATTACTCGCTAAACGGGGAGCAGGGAGGGGAGAGTCTCAAGCTGGATAAGTTTCCTCATCATACAGGTTATTGGACTTTAAATGAAGATCGTGCCATCAGAGGTGAGCATTTAAGAAATATAGTTGTATTGCTTTAGCAGCACGTAACTCACTCTATTCTTTCACGCGTATTTTTACATGTTGTGTCTAACAATGATGGACGCGACAGTGAAGTTAGTAGCTTACGGACTCTCGGCTAGCTCCTATTTTATGGTGGCACCATCCTTACTTGGCTAGTTACTGAAAGTGAAAACATCATGGACCGTGTTGAGATGAACATTGAGATAGATTGTACAGTTTGAAGAGGTACCCTAAACTGGTGTTTGTCTGGTGTCATGCTGGCATTGGTTACAGCTAACACGACCCAGCTGTATCAGACATTGTCATTGTACGGTGGGCTCACAGATTACAGTGAATATGGATTTTTAAAAATATGTATTTATGTTTGTGAACATAAATATTGGATTATGGAGAGTTGCAACTCAAACTGTCTTAACCTGTGTTAAGACTGTGTAGCACATTGGGCTAAACCTGGCTAATGGTTAAGGCTGACTTGTTGAAGCTGAATGGGCCCCACAACCCGCTGGCTGCACAGCACAGCGTCACTTGCTAAGGTTAACGCTGGATTGGTGAGAGATGTATGCTCGCCTGTCCCGCAGTTTTTACTGAACGACAACAGCTTTAGCCTTAGTTAGGGAGCTAAGGGTAACACAGCACTTGTCGATTAAAGACGAATTGGAGGTATACGCCGACAACATGTAGCTAGAGGATACACATTAACCCTGAATATGCTTTCTAAATCTCAACCATGACGAGATCTACCCCATCTTCTGTAAGTACAGCGTCTTTATACAGAGGCTTGTAATTGTTGTGGATGTCGTACGTTTGCGCTCATTTTTAGAGGGTCTGATTATTTGGGTGTGAGAAGGTGACACAGATGTCTGTTGGTTACAATAAATATATAACCATATCTTATATGATACAACTCGGCTACGGATAGCAGGCTAGCTGTAGTCTTTATATTTACACCGAAATAGGCCTGTAGATGCCGCGGAAAGGAACTGTTCATTTGTCGGTACTGAAAATCGGGGGAAAAAAGACAATACAGAGCTGCAAGTGCAAATGGCATAATTCCTTTGCAAAATCGCCAAATACTGAATCTTTATATTTACACTCCACAAAATATATCTAAATCTAAAGCTTTAATTTGTTTTATTGACATACTTATTCAAAGTAATGTCAGAGTTTTGGAACTAAATACTTCATATAAAATGGATTTGGGAGAGAGTTCTCGTTTTTTATAAATTTGAGTTGTTATGTTAAACTAGTTGTTAAAGACCTTGTTTAACTTACTTTAAGAATCTATAAGCTTTGTTTGTTTTACTAACTAACAGCAACCTCTTTACTACTAGCAGTTTGCTACTTTTATTTTGTCGGATTTTGGAAATGAAACCCAAAACAAGATGGACTCTTTCTTCAATTTGGCGAATCTTTTATAAAAGTTAATAAACGCTAAAATTAAGATTTGATATAGGTACTCTATTACAATAATCTTTTTTATTCTTTGTAGTGTGTTGTGGTTTGCTGCTGGACTCTCTTCCCAGGATGATATGAAATTTAGCTGGAGAAGATGCATCCAGGTTAGCTGCTATGTATTCAGCCTTAACCCTAAGTTAGCATTTGTACTCTTTTATTCAGAATAAGTATAAAATAAAATAAAATGCATGATGTCTCTAACCAATTGTATTTAATGTTTAAAATATAATCGACATATCTCTGTAATTTAATATAGTTAATTTAATATTTATAATTTGTACATAAACATAATTTTAGTATTTTCGTAACGGAAGGAGGAAAAAAAAAAAAAAAAAAAAGAATTAGCGCTCTGTGCTGCTCTCCTCAAAACACGGCCATTGCTCGTGCTCTTATCATCTTACAGCTTCTCTTATTTCTGTCTGTGGATGTGTATTTTTTCCTTTTCCAAAGCTAGGTCAGCTTTCTAACGCTTTCAGATAGAGTGCAGGTTTTGGGCTGTGCAGCTATTTTGCTGTCAGGCTCTTGTGTTGAAAGAAACGTCTAAGTGTGCCAAAGTTCAATTTTATTTCTTGTTTATTTCTTGTTTTCTCATTGGAAAATGGGAGCAGCTCTGCCCTGGCAACAAAAGTAGGCTATTTGCATACTGCGTTGTGATTGGTCTGTGCATTGATGGGCTTGCCAAATCACGCTGTATCTCTGTGGTGATAGGCTATGCTAATTAGGTGCTGTTGCTGGGATTCTGAATAGTGGTTACTGTGTAGCGCTGGTGAATTGTGTTGTCTGGTGAGAGATGCTGATAGCTGAACATGCTATTTAATAATTTTTTGATTCCTTCTGGCTTAAAATGAAGGATGATTCACTGTACAATGTGGAGATGCTTTACCTTCACCCCTTTTCACTGTTAGATCTGCTGTTTTTCTTCTTTTTCTTCATAAAGGTTAATATCTTACTGGTATATTCAATATATTTGGTCTATCATATTTTGCATATTTGTATATTTTTGAGTTTTTCAAGATTCACCATGTTTTAACAGACATTTCTTTAGTAAAACATATTGGCATGCTGTTTCCCCATGTTCCTATCATTTTTTATATGCTGATAAATAACTTTAGAAATATTTTTATGCACCTATATTATACATTTGTATATTGCTCATATATTTTATTATAATACATTATTAATATTGAACAAATAATTATGCTATACAATAATAATTCTTCCACCATTTACAATAATTATTATTTGATTAAAAAAAAAAATATATATATATATATATTTTTTTTATTATTATTATTTTTTTCCACATAATTTCATGCTTTGACTTTTAACGTTTTAAAATCTAACTGATGGCATTTTTCCTCTCTTAAAGGAGGAGAGACTTCAGCATGCAAACCTTCGTCCGTCCGGCTTGCGCCCTCTTTTTCTTTACACACTGCTGGTCTTCAGATGGCTGCTCCAATGCCCCATACGCACCAGCAGTACAGTGACCGCCACCAGCCTAGCACTGACCAATCTGTTACGGTCTTACCGTACAGCGACCAGACACCACAGCTCACTGCCAATCAGGTACCATCATATATGAAGACAGACAACTCCTATTTTGTGTCTTATGCACCAAGTTTGTGCAGATTATAAGTTTGTGTTTGTGAACATTTATAACACTTTTAACAAAACCATGTGGCACTTTTTTTCGCTCTTCAGAGGCACATGCCCCAGTGCTTTCGTGACCCAACTTCAGCTCCCCTGAGGAAGCTCTCCATTGACCTTATCAAAACATACAAACACATCAATGAGGTTTGTTATTATTATTATTATTGCTTCTGTACAGCATTGTGTGTGTGTGTGTGTGTGTGTATATATGTATATATATATATATATATATATGAGTATTTGAGAAATTGTTTGTGTGTATTTTTAGGTGTATTATGCAAAAAAGAAACGACGGCACCAACAGGGTCAGGGTGAAGACTCTAGTCACAAAAAGGAGAGGAAGGTCTTCAATGATGGCTATGACGATGATAACTATGACTACATCGTCAAGAATGGGGAGAAGTGGATGGACCGTTATGAGATTGATTCCTTGATAGGAAAAGGGTCATTCGGACAGGTGCTTAATTTTTAAACAATGGCTAATGCAACACTTAGTTTTAAGATATTAAATCTAGAAATTTTGCTTTTTACAGGTTGTAAAGGCATATGACCGTGCAGAGCAGGAATGGGTTGCTATCAAGATCATTAAGAACAAGAAAGCTTTCCTCAATCAAGCCCAGATTGAAGTGCGCCTCCTTGAGCTTATGAACAAACATGATACCGAGATGAAATATTACATTGGTAACTAAATCTCTAAATAGATAACTTTATATTGAATGTGTAAATTTTGCACATTGTAATTTTCCTCACTTTTTTCCAGTTCATCTAAAACGGCACTTCATGTTTCGGAACCACCTCTGTCTAGTATTTGAAATGCTTTCATATAACCTCTACGACCTGCTCCGAAATACCAACTTCCGCGGAGTTTCACTAAATCTCACCCGGAAGTTTGCCCAGCAGCTATGCACTGCGCTGCTCTTCCTGGCCACACCTGAGCTCAGCATCATCCACTGTGACCTGAAGCCGGAGAACATCCTACTCTGCAATCCCAAGAGGAGTGCCATCAAAATAGTGGACTTTGGCAGCTCATGCCAACTAGGACAAAGGGTATTTGTGTTTGCGTTCTACTATAAACTTAATATATCGCTATGTATGAGGATGTATTTCTAATTTGTATGCAGTGCATACTACTGTTACATAGTGTATATTTATTTTCAGATATACCAGTATATCCAGAGTCGCTTCTACCGCTCACCAGAGGTGCTGCTGGGAATGCCCTATGATTTGGCCATTGACATGTGGTCCTTGGGTTGCATTTTAGTGGAGATGCATACAGGAGAGCCCCTCTTCAGTGGAGCTAATGAGGTAGATGGAAATACATGGAAATAGAATACACTTTTACTCTGCATTTGTTTTTATTCCTGAAATATTGGGTTGGCCTCTGTTCAATTAAGATTAATTTCAAAACTTTCTAGGTGGACCAGATGAACAAAATAGTCGAGGTTCTTGGCATCCCTCCTAATCACATTATGGACCTAGCCCCAAAAGCCAGGAAGTTCTTTGAGAAGCTTTCGGATGGGACATGGAGTGTTAAGAAGACCAAAGATGGCAAAAGGGTAAGCGTATTTCTGGGTTTGTTGTACATGTTTTGTTGACATGACCTGAGAATCAGATCTTTTTTTTTCTCCTTTAGTATAAGCCTCCAGCCTCAAGGAAGCTGCACTCCATCCTGGGTGTGGAGACAGGGGGCCCAGGTGGCAGACGAGCAGGGGAGTCTGGCCATGCTGTCGCTGACTACTTGAAGTTCAAGGACCTGATCCTCCGGATGCTGGACTATGATCCTAAGAGCCGCATCCAGCCCTACTATGCTCTGCAGCATAGTTTCTTCAAGAAAACTGCAGATGAGGGGACCAACACGAGCAGCAGCGTGTCCACCAGCCCTGCACTAGAGCAATCCCAGTCGTCAGGAACCACCTCCAGCACCTCCTCAAGTTCAGGTAACTGTTACTACAACTTCGTAATTGTGCTTATTAGTTCAGCACAATTCAGCTCAAATCAACAAAGTTTTGAGTTGAAATGTGCTCAACTAATAAGAGACCAACGTGGTATACTTTTCATCTTGTTAATGTTGTTTATGTGTAGGTGGATCATCTGGGACAAGTACAAGTGGAAGAGCAAGATCAGACCCTACCCATCACCACTTGCACAGTGGAGGACACTTTGGCACGACTATGCCTGCTATCGATGGTGACAGCCTCTGCCCACAGGTCAGACGTCAACACACATTCTCTAGTACTGTAGCTAATCTTTGCTGTAAACTTAGCTTTAGCATGTGCCTGTGAACATATTGAATTATTTTCAGGGAATTGATGCCAGACTTTTTCCTTTTGCAGACAAGGCAGCCTTATCCACCGCCACTGGTGTGGGGAGGAGGGGTTGGTCCAGAGTCTGTCACCGGTGAGACCCATCCTGTCCAGGAGACCACCTTCCACGTCCCCCCTCAGCACCCGAAGGCTCTGCACCCCCACTCACACACTCATCACCACCACGGGCCCATGATGGCTACGCGGCCGCGCCCGCGTCACTACACGTCCCCGACACACAGTTCCTCCACACAGGACTCCATGGAGGTGGTGCACGGCCATCTGTCCATGACCTCCCTGTCTTCCTCTGCCTCCTCTTCCTCCACATCGTCCTCTTCCACTGGGAACCATGGCAACCAGGCCTACCAGCTCCGCCATTTGCCTGCGGGAGCTCTTGACTTTGGTCAGAATGGTGGGCTGAGCATGGGGCTAGGTGCCTTCTCGAACCCACGGCAGGAGACTGGCATGGCAGCGCACCCTGCTTTCTCCATGGGCACGAACACAGGGCCTGCCCACTATCTAGCGGAGGGCCACCTGGGCATGAGGCAGGGCATGGACCGGGAGGAGTCTCCAATGACTGGAGTGTGTGTGCAGCAGAGTTCGATGGCCAGCTCGTGACTGCACTGACATTTGGCTGTGTGTTCCCCCTGTGCGTCATTTTTAAGGTGGTGTTTTTTACTACAAGGTGTGTTGAGAACAAAAGCTGCTCACGTCAGAAGGGAGATATCACTGAACCGCTACTGCAGAGAAAAACCTTTTGTTAAAAAGTATATATGTAATTTTCATCCATTTTTTTTTTTCTTTTTTTTCCTTTTTTTAATTTTTTTTTTATTTCAATCATTAGGCACAAAATAATACTGCAGAATAACCATAGTGAGATTGAGACATCCATCTTACCATTTCACCAGTTTCATGTAACCACCAAGTAATCACCATATGGTGTTATGTGGCAAAATCTTCTATAGAGCATTTCAGAGTAAAGGTTCAAGCTGTTCTGCCAGTAGTTGTTGGTGATAAAATGCCTGGCGTTCTCTTTCGGTTCTGACCGTGGACTGCCTGACATTACTGTTCCACTGGTTCTCAATTATTTTGCCCTTTTAAGTGAAATTTCACAAAAGCTGCTCGTAAATCCTGTAGCTTGACAATGAGGGGAAGTGTTGCAGTGATATTTCTTGTATTGGTCTTGGTATTGTGTAACTCTTGTTTAAAGGGGAACACATAGCAGCGGAATTCCTACAGCATGTGCTGGCCGGATGCCGCAGGTGGATACTGACACCACGAGGTCAATGGAGAGGGAAGCACCTCCCTCAAAGCCGGGAGACCTGTGGTCCTGCAGTCCTGGGCTCCGCGACCGGGCCGGGCTGGGCCGCGCACAGATGAGAGCAGCAGTGGGCATGGGAGACGTAAGGATCCAGCCCAGTGAATGGAAGACAGTCAGTGGCTGGTTCTTAGATAACCCTTTGGCCTTATGACTCTGGGACTTGGAACGAGATGGAGCTGGACATTATGATTTGAATTAAGATGGCTTTTCTCTATTTTTCTCTCCAGACAGCCCTTAATTCTTAAAGGAAATTAAAACAACACAGAAAAGGTAAATAAGAATGGTAATTTGAGGCCTTTCTCAACAAGATTTCTTCAGCAGGGCCCCATATAACAGGGTCTTATTGTACACAACAACCTCCTAAACATTACTTCCTTGAAAATCTTACTCACTGGTTAAAATTTTGCAGTGGAAAGAACTATCTATTCCAGAGTCTACCTTTTTATGTTTGGTTATTTTCCCCTTTTGCATGTAGTTCCTCATCAGAACCACCTGCACAAGTCTCTCCATCTAAAAAACATGGAAACTGAAGAAAAAAATGAGTTAAGTGACTGCCTTTTTTCTCCTCAAATTATGCTGTGAATTTTACAAGAATTTATTTTCCCTTTGGATATGTTTTTATACCAAAGCAGTTGTTTTATAGCATATAGGTGTCTGTAACCAATAATGTAGCAGTTCACCACTTTGACGCAAAGTTTATCAAGATCTTATTTTAACGTCAATACAAACAGCTGCAATATATTACTTTAGCAAAACTGGAGACCGTTGTTGAGACCGTTGGCTATTGTGTATTCTGGCCAAAATTGTTTTGGCATTTTACCAAAACTGTTTCCATATTAATTGGTAGATTATTTTGGGAGTCTTTTAAATCTTTGGTATGTTAGAGAATTTGGTAGTTACTCTGCAGGCTCCGGAGTAGCAACATAGAATCTGATGGTTTAAAAAAAGGAGACTAATGCGTTCTATTTCTGTGTTGTCGTCTTTCTTTTGCCCCCATCATACTATTTCAAAGGGTTGTGCTGCCTTTCATACATCATCTGGTCAACTAGGCTTTTAAATGCTGAGAAACAAGTCTTGGCAGGGTAAGGATAATTGTGGCAAATCAGTTTGAGTTGAGTTGTATTGCTCTGAAATGGTAGGGCAGATCCCCTTGATTGTTGTCCTATTCAAAGGGAAAGGGAAGTCCGTCAGCCCACAGTCAACATGCTTTGCCCAGGCAGACGTGCATGTTCTTCAAACATAGTCAATATTTTTTGTTATATCAGGGATTTTCAAGTGCTTTCTGTCTTCTGTTGCTCATTTAACCAGTTTTTTGAAATAAAGAAATCCTGCCTACCACTACTTTTCAAATAAAGGGCAGGCCACAGGTCATGCTGTTGTCATTTTGAAGGAGAAACATCAACAAGAAATCATGCTTGGTATTTCCACAAACACAAATGTAAAGCTACCTATTGAGATTGGGGTTTATCTGGATGTCAAGGTTAATTGCAAATTTGCAATCATTTTCATACCCCACTGAATTTGACACATTTAGAATTGGCCAGTGATTTTACTGCTGGCTCTCATACTGGTACTAAACATTCCAAAAATAAATAAAGACTGAAAAATAAAAAAAATTGACTGCAGTGACTAGTAAGTGTGCGCCTATTTCAGATCATGCTGATTGACCTCTTATTTAGAGCAGTTGTCATGAAATGCAGCCCCTTTTTAATAGTTGAAATAGAATTTATGTATATATTTATATTTTTTTAATAAAGGAAGTATAGAACTCACTACCTTGCTCCTGCTGGTATGTTGATTATGTTTGTCAATTTGGTGACCATTCAGTGGGCAGGAACTCCTGTTTTCTTAGTGGCAAAGCCTTGCCTTTTGGCAAAGGTACTTGACTACATCAGGACAACACTATGAGGTAGGGTTTGAATCAAACAGGGAAAGCTAGATCTTCAAACCTTAATAATTTTCACAGGGTATATTGTAAGTGCATGTACATCACAGACCTTACTTTTTGGTTATATGAAAAGCACATGGTTGAAAAAAGGTTCCATCTTTCATAAGCCTGTTGAGTTTGTGAGTTTTTCACAAACACATTCTTGTTGACATATCTGAACACCCAATAGAAGTTGAAATACGTATTTAAGTTCAAGTTTCCCTTTCATTTTTTCACATTTTTCCACTTTTGTTGTACATGCAACATGCACTATAGAATTGAACAGCATGGGGGAAAGGATAAGTCCATGTATCCACAGATTGTAAGATCTAGTCAAGACTTTGCTGTGTTTATGACAATGCCCTTTGTATTATATTAAGACAGTCTTATGTATGATATATAAAAAGAAGTTAATTGAATTATTCTGCGTGTCTTTTTTGCTGTTTTACAAAAAATAAGTTTTTTAGACAATCATTAATGTACTTTTAGTTGTACACCCATAATCACTCATACATAGTTTATTTATAAAACAACTTGAGAGACCAATTGGTGGTTAGGCTCGTTGGTCTAGGGGTATGATTCTCGCTTCGGGTGCGAGAGGTCCCGGGTTCAAATCCCGGACGAGCCCGTGGTAATTTTTTATTTTTAGTGGGTTGATGTTGGCAACGTCCTAAATGCTCCCATATTTTCAACCATCCATGACTCAACTGCGTTTTCCACCCCAAAATATGAACATGACCAACGAGCGCCTGGGCTGGTTAATATTTCGGTCTGTTTTAATAATGGGCGTGAATGCGTATCATGGCACAGGCCCATAGGCACAGGCCACCCCGGAGCGGAGAACCAAGTCGGTCACGCGAATGAGTTCTACAATGATAGAGCAGAAATTTGATGCCCTGTAAAGTGGTAAAAACACGGGCTCGTCCGGGATTTGAACCCGGGACCTCTCGCACCCTAAGCGAGAATCATACCCCTAGACCAACGAGCCATATCGCCATTGCTCCCACAATATACACTTTACACCTATTACGGTTCTATGTGCTTAAAAACACATTGATCGTGATTATTTGTAACCTCAAAGTGAAAATTACTGACAGGGCAATCCATCTGACAGCTTGACATACAATGGACTGCTTTGTTGACGATCGAAATATTGACTATATTAAAAACTGTCGACTAAACAAACTTTTCGTTTCATTGAGCATATATCGTAGTAGATAACTTAATAAACTGGGAGAAATCATAGCGAAAAATGCAGGTTTTAGTGTGCAGCGCCGCAGCAAGGTTTCTTTTGACCATAGTGACGAATATCGTAGGGCTTGTGTGATAGGTGCTCTTCTATCCCCTCTTGCACAGCCAACAAATCGCACACGACTATGGCTGAAATGACGTTTATCCCTGACCAATGGCACTGGGTGTATTTGGTAACTAACGAGTTAAGGAAGAGGGCGAAAACGACCAATCAGAGCCGCACCCAGAGGCGGGATCACCGAGCACTAATTTATCTCCATTCTTAAACTGAACCTCTTCAAAAACGGCTATCCCAAACTAATATAGAGGCGTAACTTTCACCGTTTCCTACATAGCGATACATCGGCGATTGGCTGGTGTTACATAGGCCTATGTGCTGTGTTCAACAGGCCTTTTAAGTTTCTTTTAATAGTGTTAGCCAAGCTAACGCGTTAGCCATAAACATGCCTAATTTTTGCGCGGCCCCAAACTGCACAAGGAAGAGCACGGAGTCCGACTTAGCATTTTTTCGGTTTCCACGGGATCCGGAGAGGTGAGAAAACATCATCTTAGCATCACATGGTTAATGAAAATATTTCACCGGTAACATTTCTAACCCCAAAGTTTGTTCTCTGTGTCTTGCAGGTGTAAACTCTGGGTAGAGAATTGTCGCAGGGCAGATCTGGAGACCAAAACATCAGACCAACTAAATAAGCACTACAGACTGTGTGCCAAACATTTTGATCCAGCAATGGTGTACAAAACGGTAAACTACTACTATTCTTTCATTGAACATTCTACTTCAGTGTTATGTATAAAATCTGCATTAACTGTGTCTTCTAAACTTTTAATTGCCAGAGCCCATACAGAACAGTTTTAAAGGATACCGCTATTCCCACAATATTTGATCTGACAAGTCACTTAAAGAATCCTAATACCATGAGACATCGCAAAAGAATCAAAGAACTGGTAAGAAAGAACGTGTTGTTTATGCAATACTAGATATTTGTGAAGATAAATACATTTAAATTTTGCATTTAATTTGATTTAATCTGTTTTGTTGTGTTCATGTTTAGACTGAAGAAGACTTACAAAAGATTAAAGAAAGGCGGTGTAAGTTTCTTTTTTATTTGTTCATTATTATTATTATTACGTATTATTATTATGTATTATTTCTTTTTTTTTTCTTTTTTTTTTTACAGTGGTAACCTCTATTGATCAACTTGTGAAAAAAGAACCAACAGTTGAGGAGAGCAACAATGATGAACCCCAAATTTCTGTTGAGGAGAAAGAGTATCGTGACTACCTCAGATCTCTATTTGAAATTATGCTTATGATGGGGAAACAAAACATCCCATTGAAAAATGACCCAGTGTCTGACTCCACTCCCAAGATGAGCAATCTTCAGTCCCTTCTTGATATGCGCATGAATGCTGGAGATACAGTGCTGCGCAAACGTTTCCAGGCCACAGCTGTCAATTCTGAATACCTCTCATCAACACATCAGAACCAACTTTTGGATGTTTGTGAAAATACAGTCAGAGAGGAGATTCTTCTGGAGGTCAGAGAGAGCCGCTTCTTCTCCCTAGTCACAGGTGAACTGGTAGAATTTGCGGGAGAAATTCACATGCCAGTATTTTTGCGTTTTGTCAGTCAGAACCTACTGCGTGAAGAGTTCTTGGATTTTCTCTTGTTTGAAGGAGATGAGTTTGCACTTGTGGAGAAGCTTGAGACACAACTCACTCAGCGCTGGGGCCTCAGCATGGAAGACTGTCGGGGCCAAGCTCATAAAGCCACAGGGTCAGTGTCCACTAAGATGAAGGCGGTAGCTGTCTTACTGATGGAGAAGTACCCTCTGATGCTACACATGCCCTGCTCCAGCACTGCTCTGAACATCCATTTGGCACATAGTCTTCCTTTTCCTAATGTTCAAAACCTTATGGAAACTTTGAGAAGAATTAGGGCTCTTTTTGATGCTTCCTTCACCCAAGATGAACTTCATAAAGCCATCTCTTTGTATTATCCGAAGAGTGAGAAGGCTGATCTATTAATCCAAAACTGTGCATCTGGATGGACGGAGCAACATAACATCTTTGATGTGCTTTTAGAAGTCCTACCACCACTTGTCCTCAGCATTGAAACAATTGTGGATAACTATGATGGAAAATTTACTGCCAAAGTGATTGCTGATGCTTATGCAGTCACAGAGACTCTGGCAGATTTTGAAACTATAGTTACTGTTGTGATTTTAAAGAACGTTCTTACATTCACCAGAGCCTTTGGCCGGAATCTCCAGGGGGAAACACTTGATGTGTTCAGTGCTGCCAACAGCCTGACTGCTGTCCTACACTCATTAAATGAGGTCAACGATAACATTGATGTATACCATGAGTTTTGGTATGAGGAGGCTCTCAATGTGGCTGGCCTTTTGGGTGTCCAAGAAAATCTTCCAAGGCTGTTTGTTCGTAAACAGCGAACTTCTGAGATAGGGGAAATCCAGGCGGAGGGATATTATAAAGAGTATGTCACCATGCCCGTTATGTGTGGCATCATGCAGGAAGTGGAGGACATGTTTTCTGAGAACAACCTGAAGGCTTTAAAGTGTCTCTCACTTGTGCCAGGCATCATGGGTCAGCTGAAGTTCAACACAACAGAGGAGAACTATGCGGATGTGTATCGCAGTGACCTGCCCAGCTCAGATACACTCACAGCTGAGCTGCACTGCTGGAGAATCAAGTGGAAACATCGAGGCAAAGAGGTGCCTTTGCCTAACACCATCCACGAAACGCTGCAGCTTCCTGATGTCAATTTCTTCCCCAATGTAAACACCTTCCTGAAGGTGCTGTCCACTTTACCAGTGCTCAAGTTGGCAGAGAACAATAATGTAGCTGTGAAGCGAATGCAGGCCTATTTTGACAGCTTGCCTTCTTCACAGTGGAACAAAAGTCTGGCCATGCTTAACATAAACACTCATGTCAAATATGATTTGGATGTCATGGTGGATAAATACTGCAGACTGTACCCGGAAGAAGACCCCGGAGCAGAGTCAGAAGAAGGAACCGAAGAGGAAGCAAAATGATTAAATGTTTCACAGACACTGGACATTGTGCCAAGCAAAAAGATATAAACAGGAAATTAATTACTTGCCACACAAACTGTGGATATGTGTAATTTATAATTCAATTGCATAAACATTTTCCAATTTTGACTGACAATAAATCGTTAAATGCCCTTAGTGTCTTTTTGTGAATCCAGTCTTTTCTGATGCCACAAGAGGGAGCACTCACGCAGTTATTGCCAGTAAAGATAACTTGAATTGAATAGTCAAAATGTGGAAATGAAGATGAACTTAAAACATAATTTTACTCAGTAAGCTACTGTGGCAGAGGAGAAATTCAGTTTGTTAACTGGACAAGTTTTTTGGTTAAATACGTTTCACAGCTCATCCAAGCTGCTTCTGTTCTGGTCAGATTGCTGGTGGACACAGCCTATTAGCTGCCTGCAAGGAGCAGCTAATTACACTGAAACTACTCAAAAACTAACAACTTACTTGTTTACAGTTTGTTAGCTATTGAACTGTACTAGGTGGGGAGTAGTGTACTGTTTACATATGGTGTCTGTTTTAATTGCTGGGAATTTTAGGCTGTATCCATTGAAAATACTGTATGTAATTGTAGCAATGGGGAAATGCTCAATCACGTATTTTTTTTATGCCCAAAAGCACTTGACTTATTTGTTCATATTCTTAGCACCTTTTCAAGTCTTTTCAAGCGTAGATGATTGTATAAAGTTATGCAATAATATATTTTTTGTGTGTGTGTGTGTCTGAGAATTGTTGCATGTTCTAAAACGTCTGTGCTGTAATATTCCTCGTATCCTCCATCAAGGGGTTAAAGCTGCCTTTTCTCTTCGTGGCCAGACGATGACAAACCCGGGTGATAGTTCACGGTGCAAGCTCACTGTGCAAGCTCACTGTGCAGACCCCATACATTTTGAAGGCATCACGCAAACGTGGGTGGGGTCGTTCAGATGCGCAGCCAGACACAAATGTGCATCATACGACTAAACCTCAAGTGCATTTGTACTCAACCCGTGCCTGCTTTGTGTGACCGCTAAGAAAACGAGCCCGTCTTAGTTTTGTAAGTACGACTTTACATTTCTTTTTTGTACATTATTTGTTTTATATCATGGCATGGCCGTGCATTACGCGTGCTTGCTGCATCAATCGCTTTTGGAGCGAGCTGGACAAAGCGGACATCGCTGTGCCTTTGGTTTTCACCAAATACTCGGATGTGGCTGAGATGCAGCATGTGGCGCATCATCCGCAGCCCAGGCCGACCCGCGCCGCTGCTATTGCCATAGAAACCCAGCCTTATTCTGGGGAGCAGGAGCAGACCGCAAAGGCACCGCCCGCTAAAGATGGCTCTTCTGCGTCCGTCATGCGCCAAGACTTCAAGGCGTGGAAAGTGCGCCCTGAGCCCAGCTGCAAGCCCAGAAACGAGTACCAACCATCACCGACCCCGTTCATCACTGAAACTCAGTACCAGAAGGACTACAAACCCTGGCCCATTCCGAAGAAACATGACCATCCCTGGATTCCTAAATCCGCAGATGCGGAGAGTGGGCCTGAGAAAAGTGAGTTAGAAGAGAAGGTGCATGAGAAGGAAACCAAAGGTACGAAGAGGGGACCGTCCGAGAAGAGGGGACCGTCCGAGGAGAGGAAAGCTGCGGACAAATCCGAGAGCCAGGTGTGCGCAGAGGTGAGCGCCGAGCAGCGCAAGGGCCGAGCGGCAGCAGACGCACTCAACAGGCATATCAAGGAGGTCATGACCACCTCCAGCAGCTACAGGTAAAATGGGAAACTTGTGGTTTAGAACAGCACGAATCATTGGATTTATACAACATTTACCATGTAGACTATATTAGATACACTGTGTCTGTCGGTGTAGAGGCCCTTGCTTTATTTGGAAGATATGCTCATTGATGATTATCTCTAGTTTCATCCCTCACTATCAGCAGCAGGCAGGAAAGGGCTGCATAATTGATTATCTCTGTCCTATCTCGTCTCTCACTTCCTATCAATGAGGAACTGAATGAAGGAAAGAGTTTGGATCCAATTTCCCACTTACCTTAAATACATACCACAAATTGAATGAATTGGTTCCTTATATGGTCGCCTATGGCTGGTAAAAGTAGTAGCCTATGTAACAAAACATTAAAACTTCATTGCAGCAACAGTATCAAACAAAATCAAATGAGCTGTATGCAAAGGATATGATATTGTCACATGAGCTTTGGTAAATCAGATCATGTTTTAGACAATATCCTACGTATGGAAATAAAATGCCAATATAGTGAAAAGAATATGTACATTTGATTCCAAGGCACAAGCAACAGTGAACACAAAATAATAAACAGACAAGAGGCAAGTGTAATTTATTCTCGTGCACTCGGCGCCAGTGTCTGTGTTTAACAACATCCTGTAACAGGATTCTGTGTTTTATATCCATGTTAACAGGACAGAGTTTAAGGCATACAAAGATGTGAAACCTGCCAAGCCCATCAAAGCTCCTTCTCAGTATAAACCACCAGGGGAGGAGACCAGTCTGGAGACCAGCTACAGTGCCACTTTTAAAGGGGAGCAGGTCAAGTCTCAACCCACTGACAACAAGCTGCAGGAACGTCGTAGGATACGCAGCCTTTACAGTGAACCCAGCAAGGTGAGGACAGCCTGCATTCAGTTGGATGTAACGTCAGTGCATTTCTTCATGGTTAATTTGTCAAACTTCAGTGTTTGCACACATTGCCATTTTCAGAAAAAAAAGTATTATGACATAAGAATACATGAATTGCTGTTTGGAAGTGTTCATATGGCCACTCCCTGTCTCATTCTTGTAGGACGTCTCAGAGACTGGTCTGCTGTAGTCAGGTGTGTTTTCTGTTTCTTCTAAAGGCATGGAGACTGGTCCAACACAGATGTGCATACTAGCTGTATGCACTTAAATGTTCCAATTCTGTCACCTAATGTATCCTATCCAAAAGATACCTTCACTGTTCATCTGTCAGGCCACCACACACCACCTCTCACTGTATTCAGAGTCTGATACATATTGGTTGTTTTTTATGAGATACTGGTTAAGTCAAATTTTAACACACTTGTCACATTAGTGCCAGAGGTGGTGGGTATATTGAAAAAAAAAAAAGTATATATATATATATATATATCACACTTAATATCACATACATCCAGTCCAGTTCTCTGTGTTTTATTTACCCCTGCCCCATCTCCTTCAAGTACATCATAGTCCTACAACACAAAGATGGTTGCACAACATCAGGAAAGCTAACATACACAATATTTAGCCCCACATTAAACATATAATAATCACAATTTCAAGATGATTGCTCAGTTCTATGATGGTGGAAGTTTGGGCATAAAACTTGGGCATACCACTGGTGGTAAATTTAGTAATTTACTAAAATTTATCTTTTCTTACTTCAAGAATAAGAATTTTACATGAAGTTAACAACACAACTTTCTTATTTAGAAATAGCATGCTGTCTTTATGCATTGGCTACTAACTACTAAATTTCATCCATCAGCAAACAATATGTGTAGAACAATGCTGGCCACAATGTGCTGATAAAAAGTTACTGTGCTGTGTCTTCGGCACAAGAATTGTATGATTTATAGCCTACATGTTTTTTGTCTCTGTTTGTTTAGGTGTGTACCTGGTGACACCATACATTAACCATACATTTGTATGTACACTGTGTCCAGCATAGAGATAATCAATATGCCACTTAATTCTGCACAGTCCTACACTGAGCTGCAATAGCAGAAATGACTCATAATATATCCATTATTTATCCATAAAGAAATTATTATGACTTCAGTGCATGAACCACTTTTAATGCACAAAATCACTCTTTGTGCTGTTTTGCTTTTTATTTAGCTTCATTTACACTAATGTCATAAGTTCGACACATGCAAATGCCATTGACCTTTAAGTGTAATAACCAGCATGTTATTAAATTTTTTCTGTACAGATGAAAATAATACTAATCTAATTCAAGAAGAAAAAAACATACTTCATAAACTCCCAGTAGCACCCCAGGTTACAGAAATTCCAGTCACTGTCATTTAATCTAAATAAATTTAATTATTTAAAGGTTGTGCATGATGTGATTCAATACCATTTTTTAATCTTTTTTTTAGGTGGACAAGCCAGTGCCACGTGCTAAACCTAAAAAGACACCAACGACAACAACAGGAAAGATGGTGAAAAAGGCAAAAGAAAAGCAGATTTCTAGTTCTCTGTCAGTCAAGAAGAAAACAGGCGCTGCTGAACCCAAACCTGAAGGAGTAGTGACAAAGAGGAGCAAAGAGCTGAGTAATAGACTGGCAGAGGCAAAGCATTAGGTCTGTAAGGTGACACTTTTTCAAATTTATTTTGTTGACTTGTTTTTGCTGCCTTGTTGTTCACTGTTCACTTCACTCTAATGAACACTTCTTCTAATGCAGTCACGTTCCAGTAATGAGAGTGTTTGGGAGCAACACACACAATCTAGCTTTATATTTTGAGCACATCATTTGCACATTTTAGCTAAGTTTAGTTTGACCTTAACTTGAAGAGCCATGAGTATACATTCAGCATGTGTACAAGGGCATTGTACAGGGCATTATTTCAATAGATGCCTGAGAAAAAATTAAAAAATGATTGTAGAATGTTAGATGGGAGAGTAAAACATAATTGTGCTAAGACAAATCTGTTCTAAGGTTTAGTTTTTACAGTGCCTCAGTCATGGTCCTGGTCTTCAATTCATTGTTCTGATTTGATATCTGGTTTCATCATTTGGATTGCCTAGACAACCAATGAATTGTAATATAATATTGCTACAGCTTGCATGGAGAAGGCCATCTTTGGTTACATTTAGACATTTTAGCAAACCCTACATCTTGGCTTGTAAATCAAATCAATACACATTAACATACAAAGGCCATTATAGTTTAATGGATATTATGCATGTGATAGTAGTAATACACATTTGTCACATCAAGTACATTACTGAAAAGGACATCTTAGTTTTGTAACCCCAAATGGTAGGTCAAGGATTGAGCAACGAATCACAAAAGTTCTAATGGTGTCATAGGGTTCCCAATTCCCCTTTTAAACTGAAAAAATTATTTGAAAACCTGCAAGTATTAATATAATATATAATCACCTGGATTGGCTGCTACCAGGTGTTACGGGACAAAGAATGGGCCAGGACTTGAACGGATTTGAAGGTTATAAACAATGCTGCTGTTAAAAAGTTTAAAGTTGCGCAAATTGCTGTAATGTGTGTATTGTTTTTATCACCATCACAGCCTTCCCTTTGTAGTTGTAAATGCAACAGTGCTCAAATAGAGACACAAGTCCATATTTAGCTTGTTTGGATAGGAGGTCATGTTCAGCCTGTCCAAACTGGTGCTATAATATAATGTCATGTATTGTCTGGTGTGAGCTGTGTGTGGCGTCAGACCCAAATGAACTAAAGTGACTGTAAGACAATGTTGAATCACTGCAAATGTTCTGGTAGTGTGCTTGTATCCTCAGCTTGCGTTGGATGAATTAAAATGATAATACCGAACAATGTGTCAAGACTTTACATTTGTCTGAATACTGTACCATTATTTCTTATTAATTCATTTCCTAGTTTATCCGTGGTTGAAGGCTATTGCAGGAATTGTGAGCTTTCAGCTGGGAGAATGGCTTTACCCGCTTTGCCTCATCAACGCTGTAGTGGACACAAGGCAGATGTAATGCTTGTGGACACAACAACAGCATACACTGGTCTACCAAACTTCTGGTTAATACACTCTGTACAATCTCTCCAACTAGTTAGCCGCTGTTGTCTTTTTCCTGATACATTTAAACCAACTGTCACATTTTAGGTTGTACATCAAAAAAAAAAAAAAAAAAAAAAAAAAAAAAAAAAGGGCTTAATGGATATTATGCATATGGAAAAATGTTATGGCAATCCTCCCCTAAATATATTTGTTGCACATCACACTTTAATAAATCAAATATTTTGAATAGCAATACTTAAATTTGCACACTTGTAAAATATGGACTTCTTTAAACAGTTAAAGGTTGGATTAAAGCAGCATCAGATCACTAGCTTTCATAGCACAAAGCTGGCTACATAAAAATAACTAGGCCTCTAGTTACATTTGAAATATTGTGCTTGGAGATAAAATTGACAAAAGCCCACTATCAGAATCCAATAGACTTCAATACAGCCTATTGAATTTTATATTATAAGGAGTCTGAGCTGCGGGACTGTGAGAAAGAGGTTGGGACATGACTTTGAGGATTCAATGCAAATCTTTTTGAAATAATATAGTGTTGTAGTCTAATAACTGTAGTGTCATACGATACGACGAAGTTTTTGCAGAGAGAGCGTATAACGAATGATGACTTGCAGGTTGCATTGAATTCAGGTCAAACTGAGAAAGGGGAGAAATTAAAACCACCAGCAGGGGACAGTATGGTCCAATGATAGCTCAGTGCAATGAATCGTCACTTCCGCTATAGTCGGAAGTAAACAAAACCACACAAGGAGGGAAGAGTGAGAGCGCAGTGGGCAGCTCCTAACTCTCCAACGGTTTTGTAAGAAATTTAAATATAATATGGACGATGTCAAATTTAGCTTTTTCAGTCAAATTTTTCTCCATACTAGAGAAAAGTTCAGAAAAAAGACAGAAGGCTTCAAAATGACATGTTCACCTAACATTACTGTCGTAGCTTCTTGTGAGATAAGAATGAGTGTACCAAACTGATTATTTATTTAGCTCTTTTTTTATTTTAAAACTCATCACAATTAGTATTTTCAGGATCAGGTGTAGTTTGTGTGTTTTACAGCTGTTGTTTTAAAATTGTATTCATTTTTTTAGAAGACCCTGCTGGGGTCACCTCTCGCCAGGTAGTCCTCTCCCGCCATAATGTCCACTAAAAGACTGGAGAAGTTTGAAGTGGTGTGTGGGTGGGCTTCATGCGGCTTCACGGGCTACACCATGGAAGACCTGAGTGTCCACATGTCCCAGCATTTGAAGGACTATCTGGGAGACAAGGATACAGCGGAAGAGCTGGGTAAGCCCCCTTCATTAACAGTTCTCACAGGTCTATGTTGTGGTCATTTTGTATTTGCCTAATAAGTTCTTCATTTCTACGTGTGTCCAGATGAGTATGCGTGCTTGTGGGATGGTTGTGAGTTTCTCTCCATGGGTAGTCCACGAGAATTGGAGATTCATGCTTACTTCCACAACTACCACAGTAAACTCAAATATGCTGGTTCACAACTGCTAAAGCAACGGCATGACTTGCCGAGCTGCACCCTGAGCACTCACAGCAACAACCTTATCCCGGAAGGATCGGAAGGATTTGTTTGTCAATGGGAACACTGTGATGTTCGTATTTGTACATGTCTGCATGTTGTCAGGATGATGGTCAATTAAACACAATTTTTAATTTTGCTGAACAGAGCTCGTTTGATAATCCTGAGTGGTTTTATCGTCATGTGGACAATCATGTTGAAAGTTCTGAACCTCAGTCTGTTAATGAACCTCAGCAACAACTAGCCCTGTTCTGCCACTGGACAGGTAAGTCTTGGCTTTCTCATTTTAATTGTATAGGCATATTTTATTTACATGAAGTATTCTTCTTGATAATTACATCTCAATCTGTATTGTTGTTTTTATATTTAGGCTGTGATGCTTTCTTCAAGATCCGTTACCGTCTTAGGGAGCATGTGCGCACTCACACTCAGGAAAAGCTTGTGGCTTGTCCCACCTGTGGCAGCATGTTCTCGAGCAACACAAAGTTGTTTGACCACCTCCACAGACAGGCTGCGCCAATTGGTAGACATTTTTCAAAACACTTTTAAATGGAATGAATTATGTATAACACTAACTTTTTCTTTTGTACTCAATTAGAGGCACTTGTGTGTGAACATTGTGGGAAAGCTTTTTCTAATGAGAGGCTTCTACGGGACCACGTCCGCCAACATGGTAAATATAATTATTCTGCTGAACATCAAGGCAATTCGACATAGGTCAAAACTAATTTGACTTCTTTCCTCTGGGTTAATGTGAAGTGAATCAGGTGAAATGTCCCCTCTGCGACATGACCTGCACCACTCTCGCAGCCCTGAAAATACATATCAGGTTTCGTCACTGTGATGAGCGACCATTTCCATGTGATTTCTGTGACAAAAGGTACATCTTGACCATAAATAATTGCATCACATAGAGATGAATAACAAGAACACACAAGGTGTTTTTAAGTGCTACTAAAGTAATTGTAATTAATCATACGTAGTATAATTTCACATACAGATTTAAAAACCAGCGTGATCTGCAGAAGCACTCAGAGATCCATAATGAGGGTTCAGTGTATCAGTGCACTGTTGAAGGCTGTGACTATGCCTGCCATACCTTTCAGACTATGAATCATCACTTCAAAAGAGTCCATGAGGTTTGTATCTGTCAAAGTTAAAGCTCCAATATCCAATTTTCAACCCATGTACAGAGGAAGTATATATTTAAATTTAAGCCATATTGGCTTTTCAAAACCTGATCCTGTCAGATCTCAGAAGCTAAGCAGGGCTGGGCCTGGTTAGTACTTGGATGGGAGACCGCTGGGAAAATCAGGTGCCACAGTGGGGCACCAGTCGTAAAAAACTGTTGTTGTGTGTGTTCTGAGGCAGGGCTTTTCTTCATTGCCTAGTATGAAAGCGGTGTATGCGTGAGTGATGGTGGTGGTCGGAGGTGCCAACGGTGCAGATTGGCAGCCTCGCTTCCGTCAGTCTGCCCCAGGGCAGCTGTTGCTACAATAGTAGTTTACAACCACTGGGTATGGAGTGAATGAATAAAGCTCTGTAAAGCATCTTTGAGTGTCCAAAAAAGTGCTCTGTAAAACGGATGCATTATAATAATAATAATATCTAACAAAGATTTTGGAAGACCTTTCCATGAAAATGATTTACTAGTACTACTGTGCATAAATGCACTATAGTAAATCATGACTGTGTAAACTTGGTTGCTTACATATGCTTACAAATTTCTGTTGCAGGCTGGTGGTATGTCTAAGTATAAATGCCATATTTGTGATAAGGTTTTCTCCTGGTGTTACACCCTCACACTGCACCTGCGCAAGAAACATGAGCTTAAGTGGCCCTCCGGACATTCTCGCTTCAGGTTTGAACAAACAATTTTTACTGATGATGTAAAATACAGTAGTGTACACTGAGTATTACAACATTGTTAGTAAAACACTACCAAGAAAGAATATATAGGCAAGTTGTCCTTAATTAAGCCCAGAATTATTAAATCCTGTAAACACAGAAAACAGGGTTTTTATATTTCGCAAATAACTGTATACTCTGACCTCTCTCATTTAGATATAAAAAGGACATTGATGGTTTTCTCAAAGTGAATATGGTGCGCTATGAGACTGTGGAGGTGACTAAAGAGATTATGAAGAACATGGCAAAAAAGCCTCAGAACGTACGCAAAAGTCCAAGAGCCAGCACCAGTCGTAACAGGAAGTCCTCTGTCCCACCTGAGAGTTCTCCCGTGGGATCATCCTCTCCTTCATCCTGCTCCTCCTCATACTCCTCACAGCTGTCAGGGGAGGAGGACACACCCTCTCAGGCCAGTCCCTGTGACTCCCCCATGTACTGTGTCATGAACACTGTCCCGCACTTAGAGGAGGAGGAGCTTGGGCACTTGTCCCAGGACGACTGCACCAATGGTGGGACGTCTGGAGCTGTGCAGGCCCTGACAGAGGTGGCCAGAGGTTTGGGGATGGATGTGGTGTAGAAGCTTCTCACGGCAATATTTTTGTATTATACTTTAAATGTTTTTTTCTTAGTGTTATAAGTGACATTTTTTTTATTTTACTCTCATGTTTTTTACTATGGTTTTATCTGAATCTGTGTCATTTTTGCACTTTGTTGGACTTACTGCAGAGAAAAGCAGGTTCACGTCATAACACCTATGCTGAAACCTTTATCATTTTATCAACTGATTTTATTTGCTTTTTTATACTCAGTAGTCAAAAGATGACATTCTAATTAGTATATTTGCATTTGTACTTATTTGTATTTGATAATTGTTCAATATTCCTGTTCACAGTTTTAAATAGAATTTTTATAGAAAGAAACATTGTCATTAATTTGTTTTCAGTATTTTCTAAACTAATTGGTCAAGTAATTGCAGTAGTTCTATTACATTATAATCTAAAATGTTAGAAGTTGGACACTGTGTACACTACTACACCTATAACATAGATATATCACTGTAAAGTAATTCTCAGAGAGGGTTGACTGATCTCACCAGTCCCCAAAAATCCAGACAATCATTATATTTATTAAGTTAATATTATACAACTTCTCACATAAATGTATATTTATCCATACACTGGCTGCGCAGACAGTGTTCTAAACCCAAACCAGTAGTTGTCATAAGCCCATAATGAGGCTGGTAGAATCGACAAATGCTGCACTTTGAAGTTTCCCCCGATGCTTGAATTAAAGACTTCTTAAAATCTTGAGTGAAAACTTGGGGGCAGAAAAAAGGTGTTCCTGAACTCACCAGCAGTATATATTTATCCACTGATGGCATCTGGTGACAGAACATCTGATTTACACTTAGTTAGTGAATGGACGGTAGAGGATTATTCCATCTTCCACTATTGGAGTAAAAAACTCTCATGTTCAAATCTGATATCATTTGTGACAGAAAGTCCTTACTGACAGAGATCTCAGAAGTGTCTTGTCCTTCTTGCTTTTGCCTCTTGTCTTTAAAGGTGCTGGGATACTCTGTGTGGCACTTCCTGTACCATTGTAGCCTGTACTGTTGCCTCCAGTTGTAGCATTTTGACTTGAGAGTGAGTGAGTTTGTATCTAAATGCAAAAATAGTAACTATTAGTATTATTCATAATGATCTGTCCAACATCACACACCTACATTACATTGTACAAAAGGGTCATTTATTGTTGCCAGTTCTTGATGCATACTCTTATATTTAAGTGGCGATTTCTACGAACAAAAATATAATTAAAAAATAATAAGCAATAGATAATTTTGTCAAAGAATTTGTTTAGAGGAAGCCACACAGAACCCCCCCCCCACACACACACACACACACACAGAGTACTACAATTCTTACCATTTGTTGTTCCTTGTAATAAATCTGCCATGCTATATAAACATGCATGGGTCCCCATTTGCTCTGCTTCTGCAGGTGATTAAGGGTTCCAGTGTTATTATTTTGACTAATTATATAATGTGGAAATGCCATATATAATTTACTTACTGAGGATTTGAATGACTTCGTATGACTTGTTTTGTGGATGGAGCTTGTGAATTAATTAATTCCTTATGCTTAATACTTTATGCTCAATTAAAAATGCTTAATAATCTACAAAGAAAAGGTAAGAAATTTGTGACACTGAACCTTATAATTAGAAAATGTTCTGTATTCTGTATAAAGTCTGTATTATGTGGATGTGTTACCTGACAAGGCAGAACCTCACACTTTGACAAAACTTTACAAAAATGAGTAGATTAGGATTCAAACAGAATGTAGAAGGGACTGGCTGGTCAGGTAAGCAGACCTGACGACTGAAAAAAAAAAAAAAAAATCAAATTTCTACTAACTCAGATTATCTACTTCTGAACCCGTTGTGGCTTCAGTGTGCCTGCATATGCCCCAAGGACAAATAAAGAATGTGCTGTATTGATTGCAAGTTATAAAAACATATCACTAAACATGACATATGAATGGCTTATATTTTTGTCAATCAGTTGAAGACCCTTTTCACTTAAGTATCAGCATCAATCCGTTGGTTGGATCTCTGCTCTTAGAAAGACAAGATTGGTTCAGTGTGCCACAGGAATCCCTTAATCTCATAACTAATCTGTCTGTTTCGAGCTCAAACAAAAGTGATTGAGCAGAAGCCTGAGGTGAGGTCATCTTATACAGTGGACCAAGCTAGTTACATTATACTTCAATAATAAATAAATCATAAACAAAAACCTTTATGACCAAATGTTATGTCTACTCGCCTTAGTAGTTTGATGTTTTACCATAATTTTATGTCGCTAGAGGAATATTGTATTATCCAATTATCTTTCTATCATGTAATGCTTTTGTAATTTTCAAAGCAGTAAGCAATAATAATATAGCATTACCTTGTTACAAACTGTTATAATAATAATATAATATTATAAATACTACTTACTTATATACGTTCTGTTACTTACATGGTTGCGTGAACCGCTCTGGTCCTACACAGGTTGTATTCAGTGTTAAGTGCCTCTGACGAAGAACACACTTCATCTGCACCAAATCAGTTTGTTACTTACCAGCACTGAAAAAGACTTAACTACTCCTAAAACCTTAATGTAATCCAATCAGCTCACTAAACCTCATACCCTTTAGATAATTAAATAAATGTGTGTGATAGTCTGCAAAGAAACAAACCAACAGGCTTGAAATAACAATGTAATTGTTCTTTAACAGACTATAAAATGAGCCCTACAGGTCTATATGCAGTTATCAGAGCTGTAAGGGGAATCATTGTAAATATTGAATTTGAAAGGCTTGAAGTGCCACAAGAGTCCTGACCAGTCCCAGACAAATTGGGCTAAGCTCTAAGTGGATCCCATTAGTTACAACATACAATGCTGATTGGATGAGGCTTCGTGATGCCATACACTCTCTCCTTCGTGGGTTCATGCCAGCCTTACAAACCAATCATGTTGAGCTCCCGTGTCATTAAAAATGTTTTAAGCATTGTTAAACCAAACACACACTACTGTTTCTACTGCATCTGTTGTGTAGAGAAGCATCATGTTTTAATGTTAAGATTTTTGTAACGTTATGCCATTTTACAATTTGCTGTAAAATTATGAAGAGATAAATTTTTTAATGGTCAATTATGTCTCTCAAAAAGACTTAAGCCAAGACATTAAGGTAGACGCACTTTATTCCTAAAACAGAAGCTGCACCATCAGTAGCGGCACACAATTATATGTACACATATACACACACACAATTACCTAAATCTGTTATATAAAATATATCATCTGACAATGTACCTTTTAATTATTCTTCAGAGCTCATCAAGTAACTGTGCAGGAGACTCTGGAGCTGAAGCAGACAGAGGTAAGTCTCATCCACTCGCTGGGTGGGACTTCAATGCCCAAACCACCGTACTTCATTTTTTTACAGCATGGCAATAAAAAGGTCAGCACCCCTTTGAAAAAAATAAGATTCTAAAAGCAATCTACAGCAAGTTCACTTTCAACAAAGTTTTTCCATGATGTTACTGAGAAAATTACACTTTTCAAACCAATTCCTTTACAGTGAGATGTACACACCCTCTAGGATTTGTAATATATATTTATATATAAAAGATATTAAGCATTAAAAATTCCACATTTAAAAACTTAGAATAAATAATATATGCAGGCATTTCATAAGATAAAATTTCATAGATTGCAATCTACAGTCGATAAAAATTTATTCTCCTTTATGAAACGTCCCTTGATCATCCAAATAGTTAAAATGGATCCTTGGCATCTGATTGGTGAGTTCTCCTCGAGTATGGAGAGTGTGCTTTCCGCACATCCCTCTGCAGAGTGTTTCAGCATCATTAGTTTTCACTGAGAGCGCGTCCAATCAGACCTCCTCTGCCTGATGCTGCTTCAGAGCATGTTCATGATAAAGTTGTACATTTGTGTGAGCACCACAAAGTGAACAGGCAGACAAGAGCGGCGGTCTTGAGTGGCAGGGTCACATGTCAACCACGAGAGGGCGTTGTAATGCTCCAGAACAAATCTGGTAACAGAAACAATTATTTGCATTATCAGTCTTCATTAAATACTAGTTGTTTTTTAATATAAAAGGTTTACCTGAGCACATCCGAGGTATGACTTGAGTCCAGAGGATGGGAGTGTTTACTGTGCAGCAGCTCATCTGACTGGACAGATGACACATGCAGGTGCAAAGAAGCCTGTAGAAACAAGAGCCCCATTACATTCACGGATTTTGTGTGTTACAAATGACATTTATTAAAACATAAGGATCTGTAAATATTGTACTCAAGACATCTACATCTACTAAAAAATTATAATTTCACATCATTATAGCACGTACATGTTCATAAGCGTAGAGCCCATGGTTTTATTTTACTAATATGTTTTCTCAGAATGGTTGATTTAATGTTTAAATGTTGGCTGCCCTGAAAAACTGTCAATGTGGTAATAAATATTTAAATAAATGGAAACGTGTCGTTTTTTGACATTAAAGTTATAATACGTCAAAAATCAGATGTGCATTGGATTTCTCTTTTCTTCATGAAATGCTATTGTGCCCACCATCTCAAAGAGCACTTGGTAGACTATGTCAAGATCAAGTGAACAGTTAGTTAACTAACTTGCTGTATTGTATGTTTGAGGTAGTTTAAGTAGTACCTTGAGAAAGAGCGGACACTGGTCCTTGGCTTCAGGACAGGCAGCCCAGAACCAGTCTGGCAGAGGTCCAGCTTTGGCTGTAGAAACAAAGTAGCCCAGAGCCATGGGCTGCTGCAAGATGTTCAGAGCCTCTTCATGAGACTCCATTCGGTCTGCACTTTGACCCTACAGAACAATAAAATAATAATAAATACTGTAAGAAAATGTCCAATAATTATACCTATTTAAAAGAACTAAAGCTGTGGCACCAGACTTCTTCCTTGTAAATGCATACATTTATATTTTTTCCCCCATGAAGCAGCACTTTCTGTCTACACAAAGAAATTTAATTGCACATATTTTCTCCAGTTTTGTAACAGTGGTCTACCCTGCTATGTCATCTGAAAAAGCGGTGCACCACCAATAAGGAACAAGCAAGTAACCCAGCTGAAAGAAGTCACAGGTCAGATCTGTTGAGATATAGCCACTCTGACATTACGAATTCATGTTTTTCAAGGCATTTTTAAGGTCTAAGAAGACATGTAGATGAATAAATAATAAATATAAAATAGATTGGTTTAAATAATCTTGAACAGCAAGATTGATTCTCGTGATATTTGAAGAATAAGAATCCATCTTTGCATGCCTCCACTGGTGCGATATGGCCAGACAGGTGGTTGGCACACCATTCACAGAGCAGCAAAGGCGAAGAGCTCAAGTGAACCAAAACAAACATGGTGACGCTGACAAGACGTACTTCAGCCAATTTTAACATCAATATAGACCATTTTATTTATAGAAAAACAGGTAGCAGGTAGTGAAGGTGAAGGCAAGTGCTTTATGCATTTGTGGACAGGTAAGATATCTGTGCAGCTCTCTCAACTGTATTTAACAAAAGATAGATTTTTCGTCTTGTTCCGCTATTGTAACACAATCAGATTCAAATAGTCATCATGATATTCCATGTTTTTTGCTTTCAGGGAGAGCCATCCCAGATTGAATTGAGTTCTATACATTAGAGTGCTACACTTCAGTTTGGTTTGAGCCAGGTTAGGGTTTAATGCCATACTGTTGAACATTCCAGGCAATATCCTCCATCCATGAGACAAACAATTCATAGACCCTGAAAAGTCATACTGCCTGAAAAATGTATACCTGTAAACACTTGAAAAATGTATTTGCTTATTTTTTTACAATGCCCATTACCTGTACTCATAGCCAACTACACTGTTGTGAGAGCTAAGAATATGTTGGAGCCATGTAAAACTTATATTCCTTAACCTTCTTTCACGCTTTAAAACCTGGTACCCTAGCTTTAAGTGAATACACTGGCTTTCAAAGGGGATATGAATTTATGCTTGAAATGTACTGTGGATTTAGGAAATGTGTCATTGCTCAATGTAAATGCAATCAAGTTCTAAAAGTAAAAAAAAGTGGCTGTATGTACTCAATGAAGAAAACACATACATGTCACAAAGATCTGACAGGCTTACTTGAGACCTAGACCTTTACTCTAGATCTTTACATCTGTAAATAATATAAAATTGAATAAACTAATACTACTGATATATCCTTGATATAGCATATAGAACTGATTTTTGAACAAGGCTACAGAATTTTTTCATGTGATTGCTGACTGTTTAAAGCACTGACCTTGCTGCCGTCACCACCTTGATGGTAGTGCGAGCCCGGAGAATGGACAGGAGAGGTGGTGGGAGAGTTTGGAAGTATGTTGATGAGGTCTTGATCCACCATATCATTATCAAACAGGTCAAAGAAACCCATCCCGTCCGATCCATCTGCAATAACACAGCACAATAATACATTGTGATGATTACTTCTTAACAACTTTCTTCACAAGTATTTGAATGCATTTCAAAACATACCATTTATGGGGTTAAAGTTAATGTCGATGGGCTCAGTGGTGTTAGTGTTGACTTGCACCATGGCTGAGGTTGGGAACACTAGAATGTGTGTACAGGAAGTGTCCTGAGGAGTGCTCAGCTGCGATGTCTGCATGTTGAGAGTGGTGCTGCGGCCAAACACAGAACCTGTCGAAACTGAATCTAAAGACAACACACACTCTGGTTTTTAAGGAATTCACAAGACAGATGAAATTATAAGGCATTTTCTTAATTTTATATACCTGGCATAATTACAAAGGAACCCTGTGGCTCCATAGCAACCAAACAGGCACTAAGGATGCTGGGAGTGTCCGAGGCAGAGATGCCACACATTCGACATGTTTCTTTCAGACGTTTACTGAGGGACTGCAGATTTCTTCTACTAAGCAGAATACTCCAGTCTTTAAGACAAGATGAAAACAGATAAGTCCAAGTTAAAAGTGACAGCTCAATATTAAACAGTATTTAACCACCACACCTCTCAGTTCTCCATGACCCATTCTGCCAAGTCGTCCAATCACAACCCTCCAAGGCAATGATGTCACTTGCACAAGACCCAGACACCAGTCCCAGAGCTTCTGCAAGCCCAGTCGCCGGGCAGAGCCTTTTTTCCGACGAGCCCTGAGTACAAAAAACATGTTACATGTTATTTCAAAGGAAAAAGTCATGTAAAAGCATTAGTTCACATGACTACATACCTATTCGGGACATCAATGCTAATGACACAGGTCTCCAGCAGTTCTCCATGTTGGTCAGTGCAGGAGGCCAGCAGCCAGCGCTGGTCGTGAGACAAACAGTAACCAACAAACAAGACATTGTATTTCTGAGAGGCCTCTCCAAACGTTTCCCCCAATTCGGTCTGCTTGTCTTTAATTGGAGCCAGAATAAAGGGTGGCGTGTACAAGCGTTGACACTCTGGTCTCTGTTCAAAGAAAATGCTTTTGATGAAGTGACAACGCTTAACTTCAGCCACTTCAATATCAATATTAATTTTACCTCTGGGTTCTTCAGAGCCATGTCAATGGCAAGCCCAGGACCAAAGCCTGTGAGGGTCTTGAAGTTCGTAGAGTTGGGCAGAGGTCTGCGACACTGTGTGAACACTGAGAAAGCCAAAGATTTGAGGTGCTGGCTGTAGAGATGACGCTCCCCACTGCGTACAGGCTGAAGCATATACTGACATGGGACAATCTGTAAAAACACACACAATGCATTTAGGAATATAACTAAACTCACATGGATCAAGAAGCGTGCATGTTGTGGTGAATTTTAACTGTTGAGAATAAAACTAGTACATCCTGAGGCCATTTGTTGATTGCAGCAGTACATCTCTAATATTTTATAAAGCAATAAATAATTTGATGGAAAGTTTAAAAGATTAATGGCAGAGTGGAACAGTCTTAGTTATGGTGAGTTCAACATTTCATCCTGGTAAAACAAATCATTAAATTACAGATCAGCATCATTGGTGAAAATGTACCTGAACTGAGACTGCATTTCTGATATGAGGAGGCAGTAACTGTAGCATCTCCATGTAGCAGCATAACAGGCCCAAAGTGTACGTGCTGGAGTGGACCTCTCGGTCTGAATCCTCATAGCTGAAGGGGTCCACTATATACACCACGATGGCAGGTGGGTATGATACAGCATGGGAGTCCCCATCTGTGGGCTTTCCCACTTTATCTCGCTCCATTGTGCTGGTAAAAGAAGGACACCTTTCAGATATCTGCTATTTTAGACATAGCAACAAGCATTTCTTCATCATTGTTAGATTATATAACCTCTTTGTCTAACCTACCTCTCTGGAGCCTCAGTAATCCCTGGAGTCTGGTTAGTTGATGACCCGTTGTCTGTCACAGAGGTTTGCTGATTGGACTGTGGTCCGTTCTGTGATATGCCACCCTGCAGGCTAGCTCCAAATGGGGAGTAGGAGCTTGGTTTGGCAGATGCCATTGATCCAATTGTCTGTGAGCCAGTAGAGGAGGGGGTGGTACTGTTGACTGGATTGGGCTGGGCAGAGCTGCTGCTGGAAGTGCTTGTGTTGGTGCCCTGGGATCCTGAGGTGGAGCTGGAAGAGTTGCTCTGAGGAGGGGGAGGAGCCACTGGGGGACTGCGCTGGGACAACAGAGAGCTATCCAGAGACTGCTGTGACAAGTAAGGTGCTGAGAAAGAGGGAGAAAAAAAAAAAAAGGATCAGACTGATTTCTTATATGTCAATGACTGTACATGGGCTTCAACTTGTATACAAGTACCTAAATCATAGCGGCACACTTGTGCAAAAAGCTTGAGCCTATTGAAGGCTTCATTGTTCCCATCTCTAGCACCCATCTTGAGAAACCAGTCGCTGAGAGCCTGCTCCGTCATGCTTCTGTCTTCTGTGGGACCGACTTTCAGAATGCCCTCTGGGTGACTCTTACAGATGGGCCTGTGTTGCCCAAGTTGACATGCCTGAAGAAAGCATGTATGAAACAGTGTGAATAATTTCTGTCAATTACAATTCTAGGGAACATGTAGAAACACAGATTTAATCAAGACACATGCTTACCTCATATATAGCACTTAGATCTTTAAAGAAGGTCTTTGCACCCCTAAGCAGAGCCTCATTTTCAGGGCAGATGACAACGTATGCTACATCTCTCTGGGAGCCAAAGGGATCAAGCATAAGCTTTTCCCAATAGGGTAACCCAAAAGGAGACAGTACCACAAAGTCATACTCATAACCCACCAAAAAGGTGGGAATGGGCAAAGGCTCAGGGGACTCATCAGTACCTTTCCAAGAAGAATAAAAAATTAAAGCAAATAAAAACATTTTACCAATTAAGTTAAATCTATGTACTTACCGTATGAGCCTCTTCCAGCCATTTTGTGGAACTGTTGCCAGGTGAGTGGGCCCTGCACACCCCACGAGCGTACACTTCTTTTCTTCTGGATTGCATCCTGAAGTACAGGCTGCAGAGACAACAACACCCGCAGGACATCCTGAGAGAAAAGCTGGTTCATCGTTGCTGCTTTAGAAGGGAACAAACCTCAAATTAATACTGAAATTTGGAAATATTACAATGTGTTCAACGCAGCACTTTGATTAATTTACTGTACTTACATTTGCATTTTTGCCATTGATGAAGACAGGTGCTTTTTACTAGCGTTTCATCTACTTTGCCTCCTGACATATTGTCCATAAACTGCCGACCATGTTCCAAAGCCATGTAGCAGTCATTATAGCAGTCCCTTTCCTCCACCCTCAGAAAAGATGCTGTGGAGGAGATTGGCCGAGAATAATTAACCCCAGCCAAAGGAGCAAAAGGGTTGGTGCATTGGTCCTGCAGCAACAGAATTAATTCATCTGGGGGCTTCTCCTTCAGACTGTTGGCCTTGTGTATGGAGGACCCCCGTAGCTCCTCAAAACGCCTCTCTGTGTCCCGACCAGCATCTGAACCTCGGCCCACCACATCCAATTCATCCTCCAGAAACAGGCCAGCCGATTGGCCAAAGCGTCGGTTGGAGACAGCACTAAAGCCACATGTACAGGGGTACTGAGCTTCCCCATTATCTTTGAGGTACACGCCCACATCTGCTCCACGAATGTTCATGTTACAGACACACACGCAGCAGCTGTCAAAGTTGCAGTCTTTGAAGAGGTTCATGACTGACTCCGACAGGATAAGTGTTACATACAGACTGTGTGCCTCAGGGATAGAAGGTACAGTGGCAGGCTCTACAGAGCTCAGTGGGCGACAGGTGGATGGGGTGGACGCGGGTGAGTATAGGTCGGAGTTGTCGTACTTCAGCGATCCCTGGACGCTGGCTGGACCACCACGGGGAGTGCGTGGGGTCCTGGGTGTCCGGGGGGTGGGCACAGAGAAGCGGGGTGTGGCCGGGGAGGGAAGGATGCCTGGGTTACTGTTGCTAGGAGGTGCACTGCTAGACACAAAGGGTGTTTGAGTTTGAGGTGTGTAAGTCTGGATGTAGTCTGGCTCCACACTAAACCCACAAAATATTTAAAAAAGAGCGAATTAGAGTTACATCTAGTTTTGAATGAGCTGCCTGTAAACAGAGAATCACCATTACCTGTCTTTAGGGGCTGTAACACTTGATGGCATCAGTTCCATTTTCCCCATGGTCCAACTAGGCGTGTACACACAGTCTTCTGGCAGTTTGATAGGTAACAGACACTGGCTAGGTAACGTCTTAAGTGGAGCATACATGGAACAGCCAATGAATGACTGACATGTTTCCGATTTGTAGACAAAAGAAAAATCCTGCATAGAAAACAAAGAATAACTTAATAAGTTAACAACAATAATCTGTTTACTCAAATGTAGGCAGATGGCATGAAGTCTGACCTTTATTTCAGATGGCTTCGGACTACAGAAACCCTCCTCTACCTCCATCTTGAAATGGTTGTTAAGTTGACTTCCATCCAACAGTGTCAGACCAGCCCCAGCTTCCAGACTGTCTTTGCTCCCCGAGTTCATAGGAGAGTACCCTTGCTGCTCCAGGGAGGGTGGTGTAGGGAACATCTGATGCAGATCAACTGAGCCTAAATGGGAGTGAATGTTAATGCACACTCTTTACAAATCATATTATGTAACAGACTTCAGAATATGCTTACTTATGGACGACAGAGGGTCAGAGGCAGGTGTTTTAGTGTCTTTACAGCCAAATTTCTCATCTGCAATGATGCCTGCACGTTTTGACCCAGGCTGTACAAAGAAAAGACATTTTCATTAAGATGATGTGACATTAATTTAAATCTGTATGTTATGTTATGTGTTTTGCAGTACATTTAATGTACATACTGTTAACTCATCATCTGAGTTGAAGATTTTGTCCAGGTCACTGTAGGACACAGCCAGGTCATTCTCATGGATGAGGCTGGTTGTGACAGAAGGTTTACTACCTGATGCACACTGACCGTCTGCGATAAAAACAAATATGAGTACAAGAAAATTTAAAATATATGTACAAGTACATTAAATTGCATTTATGGAGAGAACTTACCATCAGTTGTTCCGTTTCCTTCATCATTCTAAAATAAAAAATAAAACAAGATTTAGCTGTTCCTTTGCAAGTACTAAAGTCAGTATTGCTTTATAATAAAAGTATATATTCATGACCATACTGACTCTCACCTTGTGTTTCTTGCCCCCTTCTCTCTCGGGTCCAGATTTGTCTTTTTTCTCATTAAAGACAAACTCATCGTCTCCTTCCACAAAAGCGTATGGGTCTGGTTCATCCCCTTGCTCCTCGTCTCCAGTGACCGAGGCAAGATGGCTGTTTCGCCGTTGAGCATATGTCTTCACCAGCTCCTGGGAAACCTTCAGGCGATGTGTGGACGTCGACATCAACCTGTATTTTACATGCACTTATTAGGCACAGTATTTTATTAGATATATAAAGTGATCTATTTTTAACTTGGTACTTACTCTGTAACTGAAACTACACTTTCTGTTCCTCCACTACCATCATCACGCAGTTTGTCTAAAGGTAGCTGAGGGGTTGGAATGTTGGTACCCTTCTTCCGGGGAAAGTTGAAATACTTCCAAGGATTGTGGGAGGAATCTTCGTTTGGATTTATGGCAGAGCCAACAAACACAGTGGGTTCTAGTGTTTCATTGTAGGGGGCAGGAAAGGAGAAAGGCAATGACATGCTTTGCAAAGGAGGCTCGTCAGAACACTTCTGGGGCACCAGACATGGCTCCACAGATGGCGGGTAAAAAGGCTGATGAATGGGCGTTGAATTTTTCATATCACCAGGAGTCATGTCACCTTCTACAGGATCGCATGGATGTGGGCTGAGAGGAGGGGGAGGCGGGGACCCTACCAACTCTCCAGGAGGGCCATGTGCATGCAGCGTGGGGGCTTTTGGGGGCACATTGTCCACATGATGCAGGCTGGGGTATGTGCCCTCCACCTGCGATCTCATACACAACCTCTGTGCCTGTGGCTCCATGGACTGCTCGTCACACACAGAGTTACGGTGATGGAAGGGGGTTTGTGGACGCTTCTGCTGTTTCTCTCCCTTCTCCATTTTTTCACCAAGTTTATGCTTTGGGGCTGACTGGTTGGGCTGAATGGATGAAGGTGGATGTCCTGAGGTGCTGCTGGACCGTTGTTTTTGGCCTTTATGTCTAACAAAAAAATGAATAAATATTAGTTTGACTCATGACAGCATTGGTTTGTCTTTTGCTCATTTGAAATCTGTCAAACTAACCTCGAGCAATTACAGTGTGGCTTCCGTGTGGGCTCAACAAAATCCCAGACTGCAGTTTTATCAGATTCCTCCTCACAGGTTCCATTGATCAACGTCGGAAACTTCCTCCTTATTAAATAATTACCGGTAGTTCAATCAATCAGTTTGCACCTAGCTTTATAGAAGTTGTTTGGAAATTTGAGCTCAAAACAAAACTTACTTGCTCCCTGGACGACTTATGTTGTACTCCTGCCATACAGACTCTACCATCTGGCTGGCAAGTCTCCGTGGTATTTTACCTCCATGAAGGCTATGGTTGGAATTATAGCAATCAGATGAAGAAGAGAGTTTCAGCCACCTCTGTGCTGGTGGGTGATCTGTGAACAAAAAGACATACAATGTCAGATTGTTTTTAACTGTGCAAGATAATACTAAATGCATGGAAATCATTAACTCACTAGTATGCGCCTCCTCCGGTGAAGTTGGGGGTGTTAGAGTAACCGATGACATGGAGGGGTCTCTGTGTACAGCCTGACCACCACACATGGGTGAGGTGTTCGACGAGGCCTGGGGAACAACCACGGGGAGGTCCGAGAGAGGCAGGAGCACCAGACATGCAGGATAGACCATCCGTACACCAGCTATAAAAGAAAATCCGTCATTACACAAATAAGAATTTGTGTGCAATTTTCTCATAAAAATTGTAATTTGTAATGTCTGAAGATGCTATACGTGCTGTATATACTTTTGTCACTTACAAAAAAAAATAAACACAGTGCTCTGTTAATCAATGGAAGACACTTAAGCCTCATCTGTCTAAAACTATTTAAAAAAACAAAACCTACACCACCAGTAAAAACTTCCGTTACAACAGAAAACACAATGCTTAAGTGTATGGTTCCACTTACCAACCAGGACCTCAACAGCAGCCAGAGAGTCATCCTCCCAGTCTGTGTCTTCCATCTTCTCCTCTTGAAGATCCTTGGGATTGGGACCAATGGGATAAAACTGCCTCCACTCTTCAATGAGCTTTTGAGTGGGATGGTCTGACATCTTGAATGCTTGGCCAGTAAGGGTCCCATTTAAACCATATGGACTTAGGATGACTGCAAGACAAAGTAAGAGCCATCATGCAAATGTGTACACAACAATAAATTTCCAAAAAAAAGAGGATTAAACAGTGCTCCAACCTTGCATTGGACTGGAGCTCTGCTGTGCAAGGCTGAGATGCTCCTCACTCAGCTGCTGAAGGGGCTGATGTTGAGCTATCTCCACACTTGTGCATACATTGCTGTCACCATGCACGAAGAAGGTAAATGCGCAGGATAGGTGCTCACTGACAAAGAAAAAATATATTATTGCCAACACACTTGACTGGCTATTCTGAGAGCTTATTACATGCAGAATTATAAAACAGCTTTAAGCAGCAATACCATGTTCTTTTCACATGTAGTCTACAACTAATGGAAACTATTGGACCTGGTTTGCAGTGGGATGGGAGATCCACCTGCATATTCAACATTTTGGTTATTAAGTTGTGTGCATTTCATAAATGGAATCTAAATATAATGGTTTAACAGAGAAATGCTTTTGTAAATGTGCATTTCTTCTTGTATACTATCCTGCGAAACATATTGTATGAATTGCCATATTGGGATATTATCTTATTGTGAGCCATGTATTGTGTATTCTATTGAATCGTGAGAGATCCTGTGATTCCCAGTCCAAATAAACTAAATAAATAGTGCAGTAATCCCTTTTGATACTTTGAACGACACAATATTAAATAATAATTCTGTCCAGCCTTCACTATAATAGGCAAATATGAATGATAACTTCCAAATAAAATAACCACCTTTACTACTTCTGTAATAGTGGACTGCTAAATGTACTAAAATAGTACTTGTTGACATGGTTGCTGTAAAACCACAATGCAGACTCAGCATTTTTCAAAAGACTACCCTGTTTACCAGCCAAACAGGAATGAGCCAACTCCACTGTTAATTGTACTGCTTCTTTTAAACATGCAAACATTGGAGAGAGGCATATTACCATCTACCATCTTAATAGCAATTAGACAACTATTAAATGTGCCACAAAGATCTGAGTTAAAGGGCTGAACAACAAGTATGTCAACTGAAGGGGCAAAGGAAACTTGGCCATTAAAATAAGGTTATGGATTTCCAAATTATACAAGAGGTATGCAAGACATTGGCCTGTAACAAATAGAACATTCCCAATCAAAGGCACATTGCCCTGGTTTGAGCCCATCTTAGTCCAGATGTAATCCTGGCTCGGTTCTGGCCCACTTTTATGGGTTCATGTCATGGTCTTATATGTGCAAAATGTATTCCAGTGGTTCTGTAAAGCCTTAATTTCACATTACTCAAATCATGTTAAATTGCATCACAATTGTTGTAAACTCAAGTTGGGATTCAAACCAATGAAACACTGCCATTCACAACTTCCAGAATTCCCATTTCTCAGCCACTTCCACTCGGAAAGTTGTATTTTCCAACCCATACAGCAGCAATAGTTATAACTTCAAAAAATGCTGATGTGGTGAGCGCAAGCGTGAATGCACCCTTAGACAAAGCCCATCCCATTTATGTTCCATTATTGGTGACAGTGCTAAGACAATTTTACTGCAAATGATGTCATTTCAAAATAAAATGTTAATACTACAACTTTCTGGTTAGAAGGGGGCCAACACAGCAAACAGACCAACTCCCATCATCACAACAGTAAATGTCGCACCAACATAGCATTCATTAGACTCACATTTGAATATTCTTAGACTCAAATCAATGCCATGTTATAAAATTGCATCTAATCAAAGAATGATCTGCTACAGTCTTTAACATTATTAATTTTTTAAAACTTAGATAATTTCTGTGTTAAAGATTGAGGAGCAAACCTTGAGTACTGGGGCCAACATTTATTCATTTGTACCAAATATACAGAGCAAATACATTATTAGCCTGTGAGAGCTTTATAAATACATAGTCATAGTAAATGTGGACTAAAGCATACATGAGCATTTATAAAAAACAAAATTGAGAGCAATTATTTTATAATAAAATATAATTTTATATAGTCTAAAATGAGATACCTTTTATTGAGCGTCTTCTCGTCTTTCTGGTACGGCTTCACAAACCACTTGCCTATGCGCACGAAACCCCGATTCATGAGACAGCGCTCCAACAGGTTGTGGATGGCTTTAAACAGGAGTGTACGACACTCATAGGACAGGCCACTCTCCCACTCACCATCTTCTTCACCTAGAGCCAAATACCAGTTTATTACACATAAAGACATTTCGGATATTTAACAACAAAAATACAAAAGGTAAAACATTCATTCAGTACTATTTTTTCAATAAAACCAAATTATTTTACTCCCAGAGCAAAGAAATACTTTGTTCCCATTTATTTAACAGAGTTTACTTTAGTCAGTCACTGTGAAGGCAGCCTGCACTTACTTGAGAGCTCATTGTGAATAAGTTCAGCAAAACTGGGGTCATCCCCCCACCAGAACAACCAGAGCTCTCTGCGGCCAGGAGTGTGATGTCTTCTCCACACACTCAAGACATCTGCAGCCAGGCATGCGCTGAAGCTGCACAGGATGGGATCCTCTTCAGTCACAGGGAATAGGATGGGTGAAGATGTGGGTCCTTGCCACACAAAGCGTCTCCATTTTATTCCGGTCAAATCAGCCTTTGTTACAGTAAAGAAACATTGTATGAATGGGAAGAAATAAAAGGTAAAACAGTAGTTACTGTATAACTGCACTGCCATGTGTTTGTTGTCATAAATTATGTTCAAATGAAGCATCAAAAATAACACAGACATTGTAAAGAAATTGTACAATTATCAAGATATTGTAGTAATTTGAGTCTTTGACAACAATCAGACGGGCCTGTGGAGCAAATGCATACTACAAGACCCAGACTGACACTGATTTAGCAGAATCCACAGTAATGCATTGCTTATTACTACATTACAGTGTCATGTATCAACAGAAAATAGATAGACAAGTCGTCATTTTGGACTTTACGTCAAAATACGTAATAGTATATTCCTTCATGATTTGAAAGTTGGATAGATCACTGTTTGCAAGTTGAAGGCCCAGTGCCTTTACGCCAGTATGCACTGACGTTATAAAGCTTGTTGCCTGATTAGCCAAAATGGCTTTCTGGCCTGAGTGTGAGAGCTAACGCTAGCAGAGACTTACCAGGCAGAAGAGGTTGGAGTGGCAGTCCTCCAAACTGGCCCCGTTTGGTACAAAGCACGAAGTCATCCTTTCACTGCGTTGCTGGATTCTTTAAGTCCATCGTTTCAATCACCATCGAGGGCAATGACTGGTCCCGTTATTTGGCGTTAAAGCACTGTTTAGTATGAGTTTCCAGTTGAAGCGCTGACCAACTTCGGTGCTAAAGCTAGCGCTGTTTATATAGACAACTTCTAGCCGGTGCTAGCCTATGCTAGCCTTGTGGCTAAGCTAACAGGCTCTGATAGCGTCAACTATGAGCTTCTAGCTGTTCATCAATCCTGTTTGAAATGTATTGTCTGATCTGGATAGCCACAAGCCTACCGCTACTACTACATAACGTCAAATCAGAAATCCAATTATCACTGGTTCAGAACAATCTAATAATTGATTACAATAATAAGAAACGGTAATCACGATAAAATATGACCCCCAAAACTAAAAACTTTACCCCCAAATCGTGTGCCCCTCTAGCGCTAATGCTATTGCAAGCTAGCTGGTCTGAAACAATTTCAAAGCAGAGGAACTCTCCCCTCCCCCTGAGCTTTAGCCAGTTAGCACAGAAGCTAACATACCAGAGCTCCAGCGCTAGCTGCTAGCTAAATAAAACAATTAGCTACACCGCCCTCCTTCCTTCTAAAATCATCACATCACTCAGACATAGTAAAACAAGTAAAACGGTAGATGTTCTAGATTCGTAGGGTTACTCATCGTTTACGCTTCTCTCAGTGATCCATAGCTCCTGCAGATTTCCATTATTTCAGTTCATGGATTGAATTCTTTAATGGCGGCCAGGAGGACAACTCTGCCTCTCAACTCCTATTGGCCAATTTGTGGTAATGGGGGCGTCATCCGGCTTCAAGTAGCTCCATGACTTCACAGTTTACAAGATGAAAGCTCCACTGCATCTGTCATACTTTCTGTGGTCAATGAAGTGATCTCTGTTTCTAAACATGTTCCTGTGAAGTGTGAACTAAATCTAACTATGGCTTTCTACTCCACACAAACTATGTTTGCAACACTTTAAATATTGGGGATGAATAAAATAAAATTCTGATTCCCCTGATGGTTTAAAATGCATTCACAATACCGCTCAGACAGAAGCGATGATTTATATTTTACGACTTTGAACGTAGCCTTTATGTATGCAGACAGAGTTTTGCTAATCTGTGGATCAAAGTAACGAGTAAATGCTATTTGATACGCTCAGAATTAATACTGCAAGTAAGTACAATATTTCAGATTTTACTTTACTTTGATCAGTGCCATGTCCATAGTGAGCCACAGGGCGGAGACTTCAGGCTGGAGAATCTTAGTCCGTCCCATTGGGGGCGGGCCACGGATGCACCCAGAATGTCAACAACATGCCGCCACCGCCAGAGTCGTTAGCAAGAAAAGATACTGGAGACGGTAGGACTGACAGACAACAAAGACATGAAGCAAAGCCGTCATCCAGCAACATCGTCTCCTTAATATCTCAGTTTGCAGACGATCATTTAACTGTTGTACGGGTATGTCTTATGCACATGCATTTATTAAAATCATTTCTACATTATATGGCTACATGCTTTGACACCTGTCATTTTCACAAATCACATTCACAGTACAAGTTTTTTAACTGTCCTCCTTTTGTTTTTTGTAAAAAGCCTGCTCAGTAGGCTATAAGTTGACCAATAACTACACCGATATTTGTCCTTTAGTTTATCACTGTCATATTGGTAATTTCATAATCAACTTACTTCTCTCCTCAGAATTTAAGCACTGGGTTAGCGTTGGCTGGCGTGATTATAATTGCCAGAAGTATAAAACTGGTAAGAGCTCAAATCAAATCAATTCAACTCCTATGTTTTTAAGAATATTGATGGTAGTCAGGTCAGTGATGAGCAATATCATATTGTCTCTATTTTTAATTTTATTTTACTATTATTATTCTTTATATACATTCTTTTACATTAAATAAATCTTTATGATAAAAATGATCAGGTTACACACATGCGGTTTTGTTTTTACCTCCACAGATGACCAAGTTTCATGCAGCTTCTCAGATTCCTCTGCGGTTTGTGGAGAGGAATGTCACTCTCCATGTGAAGGTCCATTCAGTTACAGAGAAAGGTCTTGCAGTGGAGCATGTCCCAATCTATTTGCCTGTCATCTCTTCATTGCTTCACAAAAAGCATAGTAAGAGGTTTCTATTATATATCATGACTATAGCATTTATTTGTGTAACTTGTCACTATACTAAATTTTCAAACTCATTTTATCCTAAGGAAAAGGCTTGATGTCAATTTCATTTATATGTCTGTCTGTCTGTCTGTCTGTCTGTCTCTCTCTCTCTCTCTCTCTCTCTATACATATGTATGTATATTATATATATATATATATATATATATATATATATATATATATATTTTTTTTTTTTATTACAGATATGTCTCCAAGTTCATTGCAGGTACATCTTGCTGGAGTAGAGCTCACTCCAGAAGGAAGGCAATGGCTACAAGAGAACTTGCTTCCTGCTAAAATGGTTTGGATTAAATTAATCAGCCAAGAGGATGACATACTTTATTGCCTTGTGTCCCAAAACAAGGTACAACATAGCAGTAGCATATTCAGGGAATATCTCAAAATATAATAATAACAGTATTTCACAGAATACAAGTTACAAAAAATTACCTTGCACAAATTAATTTAATTTCTCTTTATCCACCAGGGGGTGCTGTGGACCTACTGTATCAACGAGGAGCTCCTCAGACAGGGTTTGGCCCGCACTGCTCCCATCATAGGGCTTCTTCCTGACTCCCGGCTTTACTGGCGACTGAACAGGCGACTGCACAGGGCAGAGGTCAAAGCTGAAAGAAAGAGCCGGGGCCTGTGGAAGGAGGACAGCCTCTGGGAACGAGCAAAGAAAACTTTGAGGGAGAACAAAATCTTCAGTCTGATCTGGAGAGTTTTAACCAAGATGTGAGGGGACTAATCGAGTTAAGATGAAGTATGCAAAGACATTTCGACTCTTAAACTATCCATGCTGTACATTCATCCAAAGATTAAACTAAATATTTCCATTGATCACTCTTTTGACATTTTAAAACAACTGACCATGCACCAAGAAACACAATTATGCCAAGTCTGTCAAAAACATAATTTCATTCACTAAATTACTATACTTACTATAATGTTCTATTGGTGTTTTTTTTTTGGATATTCACTTAGCCCATCAAGGGGGGGGGGGGTCTCTTTGCCCACAATGACATCATCGTTGCTTGGGGCTGGACAAAAGAACAAACAAAAATTACAATATTTGATTATCATCTTGAACAGCCACAATTTTTATTATATCTTATTAAAGCAAATAAAATGACTTTCAATTTCAATTTAATTAATTGTACAGTCCTACTGTTATATCAACAGGTGTGAAATGCAAAGTCACTTTGAGACCTTCTGTTGGTGGGTTGTTTACTGATACAATGGAACCATTAAGGTCCCAGATAAATTAGATGACTTTTTTTTTTAATTAAAGCATCTTCATTTATGTACCTATTTTTATTACATCTTAATATATGCCTAATTAAATAATGTGTTATTATAAACGAAGTTATATTTATTATCAGCACTGTCAAATTTCCTCCTGAACCAGGGCCTAAGCCATGTCATTATGTTAATGTTTGCAGGGTTTATCAGTACAGTAAACATGTCATTTTTTTGAGTAGAAATTAATTAATAAATTTTTTTTTGGTCTTCACAGACGAGAAGAGAAGCTAGTGGTCCATGTTAGCGTGTTCCCGATGAGCCCTTTTGGGGTGCAGGCTGAGCTAGTTCCCCAGCCAGTCCTCCCAATGGGCAAAACAGAGATTAGCACAGAGGGGAGGAGGGTCACCAGGGTAAGAAGGGGATTTTGGGTTTGGACACAAAGGGGGCAGAGGAGGAGTCACACTGGAAGGGAAAGGGAGAGGAGAAAGGGGGGTTGATGAATCAGCTAGTCACCCTTTTGTTGTGCAAATGTTATAGTGACTGTTACGGCCTCTGCAGGGCTGTGATTGGTGAGCCAGTTTAAATTGTAAGGTGCATTTCATGAGGGCTGTTGCTGCCAGACTTTGAACTGTCAGTGAGGGAGGAGTAGGAGCAAAGCCATGGCTAAAGTAAATATCACACTGCAGTGGGGATATCCCTAAATAGACTTTGATAAAAAAAAAAAAAAAAAAAAGTACTGTTTGAAAACATCCTGTGCATGCTATGTATGCTATTGCATTTATTCATTACCCACCATTAAAACTATATTTACTTGTAACAGCAGTTTTTGCTGCCAAAAATGCACAAATATGCATAAAATCATTTTACATTTCTTTTTACTTCTCTTTACTCTTTACTCATTAAAACAATAACAAGTACCAACTCACCTCTTCTTATGCTAGTGTATAAGTAAGATATTTTAATTTTCAATATGAACCCTTCTGGCTTGACTTGCTCTTTGTCTGTTCCTCTGTTTGAATCCATTCCAGGTTTTCTGGTGATCCTGGTATCCCAGCAGTGGTGGTTATTTGAAAGGGGACCTTGCTGGATGCACTGCTTGCCCACGCCAGTGAAGTTGTTGTTGGGACACTCTCTGGCTGGAAGTAAATCTCTACCACTACTTTCTGAGTTGCTATGGACTTACTATGGGAGGACATTTTTGGCAAGATTGACAAACCTTTATGAGGACAGCACAAATCAAAAAAGAAAAGTAAAAAGAAGTAAGTGTTTTTCCAAGTCCAGTTATACACACACTACAACTTAAATTCATTACATTCAAGTTTTGTTTATAGATATAAAAATGTTTCTTGTTCTTAGATTCAGTCCTGCTCTGAGTAGCATGTAAACAATCGACTGTCACTTTAAATGTGCTGTTGGTAGGACACTGTCTACAGTAACTAGGCAAAATGTGCACCTGCTGTGGTGACCACGATGAATTCTAAGACATTTTAACTTTTGTTTAGCTTTCAACTTAAAATGCGTAAATATTATTTTGAACGTTGTGTCAATCCATAAGAACACAACTTAAAGCACTTTCTGGCATTTAGATTAGTTACATAAACTAAAAGACACACATTCTTTAATGTTATTTTTGTAGTTTTAGCTTTTTGGCATAGTCTTGTATCATTATAGGTTTGCACTGAGAGTGAACAACAAAGGCCTTTATTACACTCAGCCGGTAGCCATCCCTGAAAGAAAGAGATGGGGCACTCCCCCATCTGAGAGCATGGTCCTTGGGGATTTTTTGATTTAATTGAGTGGGTCTGTGAAGCTTGCTGCATGTGAGAGACAAAAGGATTTAAAGACACAGCATGCTGCCATCAAACTGTAGGGAATAGGAAAGACATATCAATACATTTTATCAACTTTTGTGTCATTATTTAAGGCAAAACATGAAATCAACTGACACGTGACAGGAAGTCTCACTTTGGGATCAGCTTGTCTCTGTTAGTTAAGATTTTCTCCAAATGGGCCACATATTTGCTTTCACCTACTGTCACTGTAAACAATCACTTTTGCACATTTGTAACACGGGCACTACTGCTAACACACCCATATAAGCTACAGCAGTGTATGTATGTATGTATGTGTGTGTGAAGGCATGCACTGGCTGAAAACTGACTCTGGTTGTTATGTGCCTGAAGTATTGTGAGCCCTGTATCATCTTGCTGGTGTAGGGTTGTAGGAGTGGATACATGAGTCTTTGTGGGTGCTCTGATCCCTTGTGAATAATTAAAGTTTCTTGGTGGAAAGAGGGGCAGAGAACTTTAAATGAACCCATTGTGGGTGCTATGAGGAACTGTGCAAGCTTTTTGTTTTCAAACATGCAGCTGGAAAGTAATAGAATTTAGAATTTGATAAAGAAGAACATTTTAGAATAATTACAATTTTAAAAACATCTTTTGGGACCATAATAAAACAGTAGTTACTTTTTTGCCTTTTATTAAGTAATGTGTATTAATAGTTTGTTTACAATGTATCAGTATCTACAAATGAAGAAAGTGGTATTAGCAGTGGTATAGTAACTTGTGGAAATTTTACTCTAAATTTAGTGTAATCACTTTTGTTCAGCATGCTTATAATCACTGTAAACATTTACATTTTTCCTCCTAAATAGTTGAGCCATTTATGCGACCAGGAACTATTAGCTTGTTTTCTTAAACCTATATATTTACCTGTCTTGTTTACACAGAGCAAGTCAATGAGGAGTGGATTCTTGTCTCCATGTGAAAGCATGTGTCTAGCCACCAGCACACTCAATCTGTTTGCTGTCTATGATATAATTGTCCAACAAACCATTTTGAAAGCTACTCATTCACTCAGTCGAAAGAGCAATTGGTTTACGGCACAGAACAGCATGTATACTTAATGATTGTAGGTCAGAGGAAGACAGGGAAGGCTTTTGTGTAAAAGGATGCAGAAGATGGCAATTAAGATATTGTTAATACACATATTGACTATGAATGTGTGACTGTACTGTATGTCTGCTAAAGCTTCCCCACTGTTTGATAACCACAGAAACAAATCCAACCTCTGAATATTCACAGTCCTCAAAGAACATTGTGATCACCTGCATAATTTGCACTCAAATAAGCAACAATCTTTCAGCCAGAAAAGTGTAGCTCTTCTGTTGGTTTGGAAAGCAAACAAACAAACATACAAAAAAAAAAAAACCCAAAACAAAAAAAAAAAAAAACAACAACACTTTGACAGTTGAGCCCTACTTCATCATAGTTTTGATAGATATTGGCCTCTGCATCACAAACACCTTACATAAACCATTTTGGAGATGCTCTATCTCTACCACAGTTGTCCAGTTTTTACAGTTTAACCCTAATCAAAGTTACTACTTGTCAACTTACTGACCTAAAAAGGAAGTTAAATCCCACTCGCTAAAAGGTGCTACCATTCGTACGACCATTAAAATTNGAGAGAAAGAGATCTTTGCAAAGAAAAAGTTTGAAGAAGTTTGTAACATTTTGTGACTACGCACTCTTTAGTTAAGTAATTCCACTTTGAAGTTTATAGTGAGACCCCTGATCATTCTGACCACCACAATGTCAGGTAAACTATAACTAAGGCCACACATATTTGGAGTTATTATACTAAGATCCATGCACTCTTCCTTTCTGGTCTACTAGTATGTCTGGTACAACTAACAAAATACATGCACGCTCATTCTTGGGTTGTTCATTATTAAAGGACAACCACTTTCAAGGTGCTTGACTCAAAAAATTTTAATCTGGTCCATTACATAATGTTGGCTAAAACAAGCTGTCAGATCTGCGCTTCAACAAAACAGATTTTTAGACCTATGAACATACACTGTCCTCGTGACATCCACGCAGTTTGGTTCACTTAAGTAATCTTAAAAGATAAAGTAAAGCGTGAAGACTTCAAAGGTATCACTAATGGAATCTTCACCAAAAGCACACAGCATGTTGAGCATTAAAAGGCAATACTACATTAGAAAAAAAGTGTGAAAAGGCCATGAATTCCTGGAAGATTTAAACATTTTTCAAGCCCCTTTGAGGAAAAAAAACATACAGCAGAAGTTGAAATCAATATTGATGAACATAGTATTATAACACACAAAATTTACTACATAAGTACAAGTACTCAAGCACAGAAAACTAGTACTGGATATGTAAGAACCACTATGGGGCAAGAATAATATAAAACTAATTTACATAATAATTTGCTGATAGCTGCTTTGATATTTGGATTTTGCTGGAAATATGCTCAACGTGTAATACATGAGAAAAGTCATTCACAAAGCTTTTTGATAATTTGTGCCATTTTAGTAGGTGCACATCAAGTAATTACATAACTTACTAATAATAATTCATCCAAAATTATGTGTGACACTGATTTCCCTTGGTATTTAAACTTGGGAGAAAAAGACATCCTTTTTTTGAGGGAGAATAAGACAATCATCTGACAGTTTCATTATAGATGAATGTCAAATGTGGGTTTACTTGAGTATTGACACACTCAATCAGCTCCAGGAACAACCTGTTCATTGAGTCAAGGTATACTCAAGCAAACCCTCATACACTGCCCAATTGAGAGTGCACAGTTATTACATGTAACCAACCATGTGCTCACTGATCGATAATTTACAGTTAACATATGAGAGGTAAGTCAGTCAGTGAGTCAGTGTGGATTTTGATGTGTGCAGGAATAGAAGTAATGCTACAGTCCTCTCATAGACCATGTTTTTCATAGGACTATAGTTTCATTGGTGCAAAATAGTCCACATGCATAAATGGCTGTGTGATGAAGGTACTGATATAAAACAATTTCCATATTTCAACCAATGCAAATCATGGCCTGAATGAATTGTTTAGGCAATCCTAAAAAGAAGAACAAGGATTTTAATTAACGGGCATTACCTACTACCACAATATTCTAACTTTATAGTGTGGTTAGTTAATTTAATTTGGTTATGGCTGACTCACTTTTGTATTTCTATCAATGATCTGATGTCTGAGAGTTGTCAGTTTCTTAAAATAGCAGCCTGCTTGTCCATACTTATTAGTCTGTCTGTGTCAATAAGCTTATCATCTTTAGAGGACACATCAAAGGTACGTCCGACGCGGCGCCTCTTGCCATTCAAACATATTTTAATAAGGTTTAGTTACAGGGGCGATGCTCTGATAGTGTCGTGAACAAAGCTCTTCCTCACTTAGATCAGCACAGTACCGGCCAGGGCATGGTAACAAAATATACAGCCTCGTGTTAGTTCTCCGTTGATCATTCCAATTGAATCTCTGTACTCTGTCTTTATACCATCCTGCACTGTAACTCAAATGCTGCATTTCTCTCTTGGCAGGTTCATTTCTGTTATAATGAGTTTAAAAGGATTTTTCACCCTTGACCAGATCTCTGTTAAGGTTGATGACTGCATGCAATATAATGTATTCATAACTACATTCATATGCAGCAGCATCTGCCTTCATGCACTATTCATGTGACATAAGGCAACCCCTAGCCAGCATCCAGTTCAAGTTAAATACTATATTTTTATTGAAAATAATATGGCAAATATAAGAATGTCGCACCTGGTGTAGTCCATGGGTTTGTTTGCTGTTGGTAACATTTATCACTTCTGCTCGACTGGCCAAATGCATCACAATTTATGCACAAGTAACCTTTTCTAGGCTATTCAACAACATGCTCAAAATAACATAAATGATACACACTGCTCGTGCATGTAATTAATGTAATGGCTCATTAAAACAAGCATCTTGCTGGTTTTAAGTTATGTCACATAGCATTATGCTATACTGGTTTTGTCCATGAACATGAGATTGCTAAATTCAAGTCATGCAGGAACAACAAAGCTTTGAGCATTCACAAATATACAATTGTCTTGTCAACTTACCACAATGAGGAAGCCTGATTTTTTGTGGTACAGCCACCGTTCCACCAATATGGTAAATATTCCTTGCCAGCAAAGTCGCTACAGTCAGAACAGATGATTTTCCCGGATTTGCTTTACACAAAAAATGTGAGCGCATCTTATTATTGCCAGACAGAACATTCGGACCCTGGACCAAAGAATTAATATCTTCCATTTTTACTTTAAAAATCCAAATCTCTACCTCAAGCCTTCAGCTTCACCTGTGGCTCAGATCACAAAGTCTGATTCAGTCCCAATAAAAAAGAAAACATCTCCAAAACCCTGTCTGCTTGCCACGCTCAGCTCTGTCTCCTGACCTGAGCCTAATCTGACTGTCTAAAATACCCCTCCTCTTGCTCTCCTCTGATGTTTGTGCAGATGTGTCAGTGCTGATCCCACAACACTATCCAACATGCCTACTCCAACCACAGTATTGTATAGAATTATAAAAAAACTACCAGATGTGGGACTCTGGATATGAGCGTAGTTTGTCAGGGAGAATACAGGGGATGAGAACTGTGACATAACACAGCAAGATAATACGGCAGTGAAAGTAAGGTTTAATGGATTGACATGTGTGTTGCTAAAGGGAGACACTGTGAAACGCACAGGCAGCACATCTGTCCATCTTGCACTAAACGCTCCTCTCTTACCCCCCCCTCAGGCTGGAGTCCTCCGCGCCCACACACCACTGTTCCTACTGACAGTTTATTATGATGATTACTGCATACACAAAAGCAGCATCGTAAACACTCTATGAGACAAGAAGGGGAAAAGTTTCAGACAGTTAGTCATTATAACAAGGCCTTTATGGGTTATAGGGTATTTTAGATATGTGAGTAGTAACTACTAGTTTAATTTTACTCTTAAGCTATGCAAGGTTACCACATGACCTACCCATGTCACCCAGGCTGTCTCCTGGGGGACATGGCATAAGAGCCATAGATGAGGAATTCTGGAAGAAACCACTGAACATGCACATGTAAAATACTCCAGCTAATGTAGTCCTGAACAGGCCTAACTCAAGACCTCAGAAGGCTTCAAAAAAATTTAAATATATAAAATTATATTTTTTTTTTATTATGTATGTCATTCCATGACCCAACCTACAGCCAGACAGCAGAAGAACCACAGACAACCTTTTTCCCCTCATGTAATCCATCAAAGCTCCTCCTAAATTCTCAGTTACATCACCCTCCTCCCACCCATCCCTTACAGTTTCTCTGAGGACATTCAAATTAAATTCAAAACAATTAAATTTAATTATTCAGACACACCATGTAGTGATAGATGATGACATCTAAAAAAATGCTAGCAGAAATAACTATCCACAATGGGACACATGCCTGTGAAATACAACATGCTTAGATTAACTCTATGAATGAATGAAGAAAGGTGTGCTGTACTTCTTTTTTGTTTTCCTCATTCAAAGAGAATGTGCTACTAAATGTCTTTCACTTGGCTACATCCATCCCTCCATGGTCATTCCGTCTCTTGGCCTTCCACAAGAAATCCTAATTTCAATTTTCAAATTTTAATAGAATCGTGATCTCATCGTTTTAAATTGTCAATGACCAGCTTGGGCCTTTTGGGGTCTACGAGTGAATGTGGTGGCAGAAAAGGCATGCAGTTTGGAGTAGAGTATTTTAGAGGAGGAATACAATACAAAAATGTTTGTAAATAAAAAATAAAAATAAATCACCACGGTACTAAGAGGCTCACCATGGTGCATGTTGGGCCACCGCGATCACTGCATGTGAACAACGAGACCTGACCAGAGTCCTGCACAGGTCCATTTTTAGAGACCCACATCCGCCCGGACCCGTTAACATTCCACCTGTTACCGCCTGTGCTCGTGATAACCCAGGACTAACCCAGGACTAACCCAGGACTAAGGTGCACTCAGGTAGACCGCCGGGTGACTGCAGGCAAAAGGATCGCCACAGAGCTCCGCGCCGCACAGAGATAAGTGCAGCAGTCGCCCGATCGTGCTTTGCGGACACACTGCTCAGCGGGCTCAGGATTCTCTCTCTCTTAAGTTTCTGTCACCTTTCACACATTATTTTTTTACAGCATATAAAAGTCTGACCATGAAAGAAAACCAAAAAACAAGATATATCCTCTTCCCACTGACAGTGTTAGAGCTCAAAAGTTTTGCTAAAAGCTCTTTCTTCCACTTCCCAGATATTGCTTTATGGATCGATTGTTTGTGTTCATTGTAGAAACAAATAATAAGATCTCGGGGAAAGAGAAAGGGTACCTAAAGGTAGAATTATATGAAATGTCCCAAATAAATTAGTCAGTTATGGTAATGTTTCATTATTTTACCATTTCCAAGCTTCAAGTATATGCAGATTAGAATAAAAACCCTATGCCTAGCAAATTTATATTGTGGTTATGATGAGATGATGATGAAAATTTAACAAAGACAAAAAGAGTCACTAGACCCAAGCTTGAATAATGGTAGATTACTTCCAGAAGTACACCCAAACTTAACAAATCATTATCCAAATTCTTGTATATCAAAATATCACTAATTTGCTGAGAGAAAGAAATATTTTTCTTCTCTATTACATATAAAAAAGGCAAATTTTAAGTTCCGTAAAATTAAAAAGAAGCATATTAAAGAAAACTCTAGGAAATCTCAGAGCTAGAGGTGGTCTAATTAAGAGCACTCATGGCTGTAACAAGTCACCAAATATCCTTGTGGGTTTCCCAAGGCCGAGGATGAGAGCTCCATGTGAATAAAAATAAACCCATGACCAGAATAATGCATTCCGCTGTGCTGCTGTGAGGGGCTCCCTGAGTGCTGCTGCTCAATACTCACATCAAAGAAGGCTGTGCATGTGAGACAAACAACAGTGTGCACATCCGGCAGCTTCCACTGCTCTGGGCTCAGAGCACGTAAACTAGGATACTGTAGTATCTTCAGCAGCACAGCGGAATGCATTATTCTGGTCATGGGTTTATTTTTATTCACATGGAGCTCTCATCCTCGGCCTTGGGAAACCCACAAGGATATTTGGTGACTTGTTACAGCCATGAGTGCTCTTAATTAGACCACCTCTAGCTCTGAGATTTCCTAGAGGTTTCTTTAATATGCTTCTTTTTAATTTTACGGAACTTAAAATTTGCCTTTTTTATATGTAATAGAGAAGAAAAATATTTCTTTCTCTCAGCAAATTAGTGATATTTTGATATACAAGAATTTGGATAATGATTTGTTAAGTTTGGGTGCACTTCTGGAAGTAATCTACCATTATTCAAGCTTGGGTCTAGTGACTCTTTTTGTCTTTGTTAAATTTTCATCATCATCTCATCATAACCACAATATAAATTTGCTAGGCATAGGGTTTTATTCTAATCTGCATATACTTGAAGCTTGGAAATGGTAAAATAATGAAACATTACCATAACTGACTAATTTATTTGGGACATTTCATATAATTCTACCTTTAGGTACCCTTTCTCTTTCCCCGAGATCTTATTATTTGTTTCTACAATGAACACAAACAATCGATCCATAAAGCAATATCTGGGAAGTGGAAGAAAGAGCTTTTAGCAAAACTTTTGAGCTCTAACACTGTCAGTGGGAAGAGGATATATCTTGTTTTTGGTTTCTTTCATGGTCAGACTTTTATATGCTGTAAAAAAATAATGTGTGAAAGGTGACAGAAACTTAAGAGAGAGAGAATCCTGAGCCCGCTGAGCAGTGTGTCCGCAAAGCACGATCGGGCGACTGCTGCACTTATCTCTGTGCGGCGCGGAGCTCTGTGGCGATCCTTTTGCCTGCAGTCACCCGGCGGTCTACCTGAGTGCACCTTAGTCCTGGGTTAGTCCTGGGTTAGTCCTGGGTTATCACGAGCACAGGCGGTAACAGGTGGAATGTTAACGGGTCCGGGCGGATGTGGGTCTCTAAAAATGGACCTGTGCAGGACTCTGGTCAGGTCTCGTTGTTCACATGCAGTGATCGCGGTGGCCCAACATGCACCATGGTGAGCCTCTTAGTACCGTGGTGATTTATTTTTATTTTTTATTTACAAACATTTTTGTATTGTATTCCTCCTCTAAATACTCTACTCCAAACTGCATGCCTTTTCTGCCACCACATTCACTCGTAGACCCCAAAAGGCCCAAGCTGGTCATTGACAATTTAAAACGATGAGATCACGATTCTATTAAAATTTGAAATTGAAATTAGGATTTCTTGTGGAAGGCCAAGAGACGGAATGACCATGGAGGGGATGGATGTAGCCAAGTGAAAGACATTTAGTAGCACATTCTCTTTGAATGAGGAAAACAAAAAAGAAGTACAGCACACCTTTCTTCATTCATTCATAGAGTTAATCTAAGCATGTTGTATTTCACAGGCATGTGTCCCATTGTGGATAGTTATTTCTGCTAGCATTTTTTTAGATGTCATCATCTATCACTACATGGTGTGTCTGAATAATTAAATTTAATTGTTTTGAATTTAATTTGAATGTCCTCAGAGAAACTGTAAGGGATGGGTGGGAGGAGGGTGATGTAACTGAGAATTTAGGAGGAGCTTTGATGGATTACATGAGGGGAAAAAGGTTGTCTGTGGTTCTTCTGCTGTCTGGCTGTAGGTTGGGTCATGGAATGACATACATAATAAAAAAAAATATAATTTTATATATTTAAATTTTTTTGAAGCCTTCTGAGGTCTTGAGTTAGGCCTGTTCAGGACTACATTAGCTGGAGTATTTTACATGTGCATGTTCAGTGGTTTCTTCCAGAATTCCTCATCTATGGCTCTTATGCCATGTCCCCCAGGAGACAGCCTGGGTGACATGGGTAGGTCATGTGGTAACCTTGCATAGCTTAAGAGTAAAATTAAACTAGTAGTTACTACTCACATATCTAAAATACCCTATAACCCATAAAGGCCTTGTTATAATGACTAACTGTCTGAAACTTTTCCCCTTCTTGTCTCATAGAGTGTTTACGATGCTGCTTTTGTGTATGCAGTAATCATCATAATAAACTGTCAGTAGGAACAGTGGTGTGTGGGCGCGGAGGACTCCAGCCTGAGGGGGGGGTAAGAGAGGAGCGTTTAGTGCAAGATGGACAGATGTGCTGCCTGTGCGTTTCACAGTGTCTCCCTTTAGCAACACACATGTCAATCCATTAAACCTTACTTTCACTGCCGTATTATCTTGCTGTGTTATGTCACAGTTCTCATCCCCTGTATTCTCCCTGACAAACTACGCTCATATCCAGAGTCCCACATCTGGTAGTTTTTTTATAATTCTATACAATACTGTGGTTGGAGTAGGCATGTTGGATAGTGTTGTGGGATCAGCACTGACACATCTGCACAAACATCAGAGGAGAGCAAGAGGAGGGGTATTTTAGACAGTCAGATTAGGCTCAGGTCAGGAGACAGAGCTGAGCGTGGCAAGCAGACAGGGTTTTGGAGATGTTTTCTTTTTATTGGGACTGAATCAGACTTTGTGATCTGAGCCACAGGTGAAGCTGAAGGCTTGAGGTAGAGATTTGGATTTTTAAAGTAAAAATGGAAGATATTAATTCTTTGGTCCAGGGTCCGAATGTTCTGTCTGGCAATAATAAGATGCGCTCACATTTTTTTGTGTAAAGCAAATCCGGGAAAATCATCTGTTCTGACTGTAGCGACTTTGCTGGCAAGGAATATTTACCATATTGGTGGAACGGTGGCTGTACCACAAAAAATCAGGCTTCCTCATTGTGGTAAGTTGACAAGACAATTGTATATTTGTGAATGCTCAAAGCTTTGTTGTTCCTGCATGACTTGAATTTAGCAATCTCATGTTCATGGACAAAACCAGTATAGCATAATGCTATGTGACATAACTTAAAACCAGCAAGATGCTTGTTTTAATGAGCCATTACATTAATTACATGCACGAGCAGTGTGTATCATTTATGTTATTTTGAGCATGTTGTTGAATAGCCTAGAAAAGGTTACTTGTGCATAAATTGTGATGCATTTGGCCAGTCGAGCAGAAGTGATAAATGTTACCAACAGCAAACAAACCCATGGACTACACCAGGTGCGACATTCTTATATTTGCCATATTATTTTCAATAAAAATATAGTATTTAACTTGAACTGGATGCTGGGCTAGGGGTTGCCTTATGTCACATGAATAGTGCATGAAGGCAGATGCTGCTGCATATGAATGTAGTTATGAATACATTATATTGCATGCAGTCATCAACCTTAACAGAGATCTGGTCAAGGGTGAAAAATCCTTTTAAACTCATTATAACAGAAATGAACCTGCCAAGAGAGAAATGCAGCATTTGAGTTACAGTGCAGGATGGTATAAAGACAGAGTACAGAGATTCAATTGGAATGATCAACGGAGAACTAACACGAGGCTGTATATTTTGTTACCATGCCCTGGCCGGTACTGTGCTGATCTAAGTGAGGAAGAGCTTTGTTCACGACACTATCAGAGCATCGCCCCTGTAACTAAACCTTATTAAAATATGTTTGAATGGCAAGAGGCGCTGCGTCGGGACGTACCTTTGATGTGTCCTCTAAAGATGATAAGCTTATTGACACAGACAGACTAATAAGTATGGACAAGCAGGCTGCTATTTTAAGAAACTGACAACTCTCAGACATCAGATCATTGATAGAAATACAAAAGTGAGTCAGCCATAACCAAATTAAATTAACTAACCACACTATAAAGTTAGAATATTGTGGTAGTAGGTAATGCCCGATTAATTAAAATCCTTGTTCTTCTTTTTAGGATTGCCTAAACAATTCATCATCAGGCCATGATTTGCATTGGTTGAAATATGGAAATTGTTTTATATCAGGTACCCTTCATCACACAGCCATTTATGCATGTGGACTATTTTGCACCAATGAAACTATAGTCCTATGAAAAACATGGTCTATGAGAGGACTGTAGCATTACTTCTATTCCTGCACACATCAAAATCCACACTGACTCACTGACTGACTTACCTCTCATATGTTAACTGTAAATTATCGATCAGTGAGCACATGGTTGGTTACATGTAATAACTGTGCACTCTCAATTGGGCAGTGTATGAGAGGTTTGCTTTGAGTATTACCTTTGACTCAAATGAACAGAGTTGTTCCCTGGAGCTGATTGAGTGTGTTCAATACTCAAGTAAACCCACATTTGACATTCATCTATAATGAAACTGTCAGATGATTGTCTTATTCTCCCTCAAAAAAAGGATGTCTTTTTTCTCCCAAGTTTACAATACCAAAGGGAAATTCAGTGTCACACATATTTTGGATGAATTATTATTAGTAAGTTATGTAATTACTTGATGTGCACCTACTAAAATGGCACAAATTATCAAAAAGCTTTGTGAAATGACTTTTCTCATGTATTACACGTTGAGCATATTTCCAGCAAAATCCAAATATCAAAGCAGCTATCAGCAAATTAATTATGTAAATTAGTTTTATATTATTCTTGCCCATAGTGGTTCTTACATATCCAGTACTAGTTTCTGTGCTTGAGTACTTGTACTTATGTAGTAAATTTTGTGTGTTATAATACTATGTTCATCAATATTGATTTCACACTTCTGCTGTATGTTTTTTTTTCCTCAAAGGGGCTTGAAAAATGTTTAAATCTTCCAGGAATTCATGGCCTTTTCACACTTTTTTTCTAATGTAGTATTGCCTTTTAATGCTCAACATGCTGTGTGCTTTTGGTGAGAGATTCCCATTAGTGATACCTTTGAAGTCTTCACGCTTTACACTTTATCTTTTAAGATTACTTAAGTGAACGCAACTGCAGTGGATGCTCACAGAGGACAGTGTATGTTCATAGGTCTAAAAATCTGTTTTGTTGAAGCGCAGATCTGACAGCTGTTTTAGCCAACATTATGTAATGGACCAGATTAAAATTTTTTGAGTCAAGCACCTTGAAAGTGGTTGTCCTTTAAATAATGAACAACCCAAGAATGAGCGTGCATGTATTTTGTTAGTTGTAGCCAGACATACTAGTAGACCAGAAAGGAAGAGTGCATGGATCTTAGTATAATAACTCCAAATATGTGTGGCCTTAGTTAATAGTTTACCTGACATTGTGGTGGTCAGAATGATCAGGGGTCTCACTGATAAAACTTCAAGTGGAATTACCTTAACTAAAGAGTGCGTAGTCACAAAATGTTACAAACTTCTTCAAACTATTTTTCTTTGCAAAGATCTCTTTCTCTCGTCTCTGAAAGTCCTGATGCCCAGAGTTTTTGTTTTTATAGATCACAAACGTAACAGAAAACTTTTTTTTTTTTTTTTTTCGCTTAAATCAGACCCTTGAGTTGTTGTATATATAATCTCCAAATTAACCACTGAACACCATTTAGATAACTAAGCACAGAAGTCACTATTATGCTCTAAAAGGCACAGAGAGACAAGAAGATTTAGGCAATTTCCCTTCAACAGTTAAGACTAATTTCACTGTCACAGAATCTTGGTCTGTAATTGGATGGCAACCATTAAGCTGAGTAATTTGAAGATGTGAATATTTAAATTTTGCCTCAGATCATTAATATTGCAAATAAGCTGCTGTCATTTTATATGTAATTTCAAGTGGTTTTCTCACAGTTCTTTTTTGAATACTTCCACAGTTAGAATCACTAGTGTACACTTGAGCAGATGGTAATTAGTGATAATAAATGGATTTTCTGGACGTCACAGCAGGGCTCTGAGAATGTGCTGATGGGCAAAACAACAATGCCTTGTTATTCTCATGAACACTACACTTTTGGAGGAAATAATCTCCACTTCCTGTCGACAGGCCTGCCCCTTTCTGATGTGATTATGTAAGACATTTTGGTATATTTCTGTGTAAATCCTCTGAACCAAACCTTCTATATTAAGAGTATGAGTATTCACGCAACAGACTCCGCTGCTAATGAGGTAGTGATCCTCATGGCTCTTTGCTGTCATCCAAGTCTGCACCAGCTGTGAGGATAAGTTTGAGTGGTTATAGTGAGTTCTAAGCACTAAAAGAGTACAAATACAAAAGAGACAACACATCTGCAATAACTAGAAAAAATATGTGCAGTAATTGATCTCTCTGTTAGAACATTCTCTCACACTAATACTTTTTGCCAGGTTCCAAATCAGTTTTGTGCATATTGAATCCCAGATGCCATTGAGAACAGAGAGGTGGTTCTTAATGAATCCAGTTGTGGGTTGACTCTGGCAGTTCAATGTTTACCAGAGCCAGTTTTATCAAGGGAGACAAAAACAAAGGCAGAACAACAGATTTCAGCAGTCCATGCCAATGAGATTTTATTTGCCAGTAATACAAATGTTTTGTTTAGTCAGATATGACTGATTGTCTTGTACTCCCATTATTGCATTTGAGCAGTTATTAAAGTGTAAGTAACAGCTCTGTATGCGGTTATGTGACTTGATTAACTGGCAGAAGACTGAAGTTTGCACTGATCCATATCCCGACTGAGACTGTCAGATAGACCAGCACAGACCCGTCCTGTGTGAGCCCACAGTAGTGCCTCTGTGAGCACTTGGAAAAAGAGTCTCCTCAGCTGTGGCCATGGCTAATTGCACCACACTACCCCTCTTCCCACTGCTTCCTGAGCTGCCTCGGAGTGAGGCACCTGTTACCTTTGTGTCTTTATATAGTGGCCCTCTGATCCCTGTTTGTCTCTGCAGTGGAGCGATGCATGAGTGTGATGCAGTCCGGGACACAGATGGTGAAGCTCAAGGCAGGGTCCAAGGGGCTGGTGAGGCTCTTTTACCTGGACGACCACCGCTCCTGTATCCGCTGGAAGCCCTCACGCAAGAGTGAGAAGGCCAAGAGTGAGTACACCTGCAGTCATCAACAAATACACACCACTCTTTGCATATACAAGCGTACATTATGCACACACAAACAAGCAGCCTGTCCTAATCTGTTGTTTACGCATTATAAACTGCCAGACTATCTTTAGTAGAATGAAGGACTATTTCCAATTCAATCAAGGCTAAGCAGTAACACATCTCACTCTATTCACGTAACGACTTAACCAGGCTCCTTTATTGCATTGCTGCAAATGGATGTCAACATTAGCACCTGAAGTTAAATAAACTAAAAGCAACAACTAGCTACAACTACCATAAAACATATATCTTAGTTGTAGCTTTGCCCAGACTTATCATAAATACTGACATTACAAAGTACACAACATATTAATCACACTCATTGTTTTCTGTTGTTCTATTGCATGTCACATCTTTATCATAACAAACAGCTGCATGGTACAAAAAGAGCGCTGCACTGCACTGTATTCTCTAATGCGCAAATGTCATTTCTGAGAACATCTCATCAGTGCAAATACTAGCAAATATTTCTGAGAATACAGTTTGTTCTAAAAATTGTGCTTTTGAGAGATTATATTTTTACACTGTTGACCTTAGTCACCTTTGAGTCGAGTGGTTTTATGTATCAGCCCACCACTGTCAAGTAGGATTGTTTAACCATGAATGTGCATATGTGTGTGGGGGTTGTCAGCATAAGCCTCTTTGATCCTCTCCTTTGACATTATTAAGAGAAGCATACAACAGATGCCCATTGCTAGGTTTGTTTGTGTTTATTGTCAGTCATATTGTGAGTTCAGACGTAGTGAGATTAAAAAGGGAGAAGTTAATACTCATATTTGAAAGAAAAATGACAACTTGCAATAAAAGATGCACCAATCCATCTTTCATAAGATGGATTGGTGTCATAATATTGATACTATTGCTAATTCTCAATACTAATTGATTGCCTATGTAGAGACATTTCTTAAAATATAGCAAACATGGTTTAAAGCTTGCAAAAGTCAGTGTTGTTGTTACTTAAAACTGCATTTTGATGGAAGCCAAAATATACTCTCTTGGGTATCCCAAATTACCTCATTATCATTTTGTTACAAAAAAATGCTGTATTTTTGGTAGGTGGTTAGAAAACAACATGTTAAATGTGTAAGAGACAACGATAAACACGCTTTAGTTGGTCCTTTGTCGAAATGCAAACCTGATGATGATTTACCTAGAGTTTTTTCCACACATAAACAAACCTGCCGGCATTACAATCCTGTGAGACCAGGAAGAACTCTAAGAAAGAACTACTAAAAAGGCAAGTCTATTTTTGACAAAGTTGGGTTCTTAATCCGTCCTTTCAGCCATAGATACTGTATTGTGCAAAACGTTTTGCCATGTTTTAAGCTCTGACATAGAAATTAAGATGGGTTTAAAATGGCTATGAATTAGGGCTGTACAATTAATCACAACTGAATCAGAACTGCGGTTTGCTATTATCAAATCACAAAGGCTGCAATTAACCATGTAATAGAAAAAAATTTCTTCTGAAAACAAAATGTGCCTTTCTATATAATGTCAATGCTCCTGGGCATGTGTACTCTGAAAATAATTATCATTTTAACACATACATTGAATATATATAAAAAAAAGTTCAGGCTGATAATGAGGGGTGTTAATTCTCTCTCTCTCTGTCTCTCTCTTTCTGTCTGTCTCTCTCTCTCTGTCTCTCTGTCTCTCTCTCTCTCTCTCTCTCTCTCTCTCTCTCTCTCTCTCTCTCTCTCTCTCTCTTCCCCCCCACACACACATGCACACACACACGCACATGCACAAAATACATGGGACATTACACTAACTTATTAATTTCTTGGACACCCATCTTATCCTTACCATTGTCACTACTTGCTTAACCATAACTTTCAAACTTAACCTTAACCTATTTTATGTGATGTTTGACCTGTAAAATCATGAAATTGAGCTAAAAACGAAACATAAGTAGGACTTGTTTTTTTGTTTCACTAGATGTGAGTGTGTATACAGATTTTAGTGATAAATACCCACCAACAAGTTCTTATTTCTATTTCTAAAAGCATTATTCATGGCCATTACCCTAGTAACACAATTTTGCAGTGTGCAGCGTGTAACCATATTTTACCTTAGTTTTGTTTTATCTATTTTTTAGTCACCATTGATTCGCTGTACAAAGTGACAGAGGGAGTTCAGTCGGACATCTTTCACCGTCAGGCAGAGGGCAGTCTGGATCCTGCCTGCTGCTTCACCATCTATCACGGAAACCACATGGAGTCTCTGGATCTGGTCACATCCAACTCAGAGGAAGCTCGGACCTGGGTCACTGGCCTGCGTTACCTGATGGCTGGGATCAGCGATGAAGACTCTCTCGCCAGACGCCAACGAACACATGATCAATATCCTTGAAAAATAACACTTTGTTTTTCACTGACATTATTAAATCACAATATCCTCCATGTCCTTCATTCTCATACAAACTAGATTGTGTTTTTAATTAATTTCATGAAAGGATGAATACAAATTTTAATCATTTTGTAATCATAAGTCTGTAGCTTCTCAGATAGGAAAAGGATGTTAAGGCAACCACAGATAAAATAGGTATCGCTGGTAGAAAAAGAAAACACGCACAGCTCATTGTCTTTCAAAACAGGGTTATAAGTAAATCATATTAGGAAAACTTTTTTTTTCTTAATGATTTCAACGTGGATGAAGCAGACATTTGAAGAGGCCGATAAAAATGGTGATGGTCTTTTGAACATCGATGAAATTTACCAACTTCTCCACAAGCTCAACGTCAATCTGCCACGGAGGAAAGTTAAGCAAATGTTCCAGGTAAGTCCAACAGTTAAACAGCTGGAAAAAAAAAGACATGTTTCTTTAAAGGGCCCATATTACACTATGTTTTGATCTATGTTATAATGCTGTTACCTCCTCAAAAACATACCTGGTGTTGTGTTTTGTTTTATGCACACCTTTAACACACCAACTCCACATATTAAGGTTGAGTTCTTCTCTCAAACAGAAAACACTGTGTTCCACCTTGTGATGTCATGTGGTAATAAAAGAATCCACTCCATACACCTTCACTTCAATCATTTGGATGATTTCAGCCCCAGAATTCCAAATCTCTGCTAAACTAAACTTAAAAGGAGCTGTTAAATTGATATCTGTTGCTTCATGACATCACAAGGTGGACCAGAGCATTTTGAGCTTTGAAGGTGTAGACAGTCTCAAACATGTGTGAATGAAACAAAACACAACTCCAGATATGTTTTTGAGGAGGTAACATCATTATAACATGGCTTAAAACTCACAAGAGTCAGTTTTGTGTAATATAGGACCTTTAATAATAATTGTATAATGATTTCAGAGAATATAGCAACAGTTTCTTTGGTAATTCAGTCAGTCTACTTTTTCAGCAAATGCACTGTATTCAAGTCAGCTATATCTTGTGCTTATGCAATATTATATTACATATGTTGACTCCCTTCTTGTTGCCATTGTGCTTGTAAATAGGCAGCATGCACTACAATGGATAGCAACAAGGTGATATCAACTTTCCCTTGGGCTTTTCCCACCATAGCATTCACTCTCCTTAGGCATGTACTGAAATGCTTTGTATAATATGGCTTATGTTATCTGATGCCCTTCCATCACGTGATTATATAAATGCATTTATTTATTTGAAATTAAGAACCATCTTTTATCATAGAACACAAAACATTTATCAGATTACCATTGCAAAATGTACTACTTGTTATAAGATTACATAGCAGAAAAACTCTTTTTGATCTAAGTTTAATAGTTGGATATTGCATAGGTGTTGACAGCTTGTATGCTTAAAATACCCTCCATCAGTCTGTTTGCTGCCCCAACTGGGAACGAGGTGAATTCCAAATATAGTGATTTATCCTGGCTCCTGTTTGTAGATTTGTGTGTGTCTATGTCTGTGTCTGTGTGTGTGTTTTGTGGGGTTTCTAGAGCCCACCGCCAGCTCATTACTGGAGTGTGATGGAGGCATTAGCTGGTATTATTAGATTTGGTGTGGATACGAATAGACCCCAGTGAAAATGCAGGCAATATGAGCTTCTGGATCCTAAAGAAAGGTGACAAGGCTAGAATGAGCATCCTGTATATGTGTGTCTTTTGGCCAGATGTAGGTTAAAGGATACAGAAGGAGAATAGGTAGAAAGTAATACAGCAGCAGCCTTTGTGTTGTTATGGTAGATGTGTTTCTAAAGCTAAAAATGGGAGGTAACGATGACTGTTGGCACATGTGAACATCTGCTCCCCGCCTGTGCACACTTCTGAAACGTCTGTAGCCAAACGTCTGACCTGACAGCAAAAAAGCTCTCAGTACCAACTGTCAATAGAATGGTAATACAATGCTGTATTACACGTACAATTAAGTACAAAGGACTTCCACTGAGATTCTATTTTTTACCAGACACTGGATCTTTCCACATCCCTGCGAAACACAGCAGTTGTATTGTATTGCTAAAGATCACTTGTATGACAGGCTCTTTTGTTGAAACCATTTTGATAAGATTTACCTCAATATTTTATTGGAAAGTATGTCAGCCTGGTTACCTGAATATTGTAATTACTTTCAGTCTCAGTGGCACCCTTAAAGGAAATAAGCGATAGAAGATTTCAGAATGAATAATCAACAGCTCATGTTGCTTATTATAAAGTTGTCTCAAGTTGTCTTCTTAATATCTTTGTAGTGCCTAAAAGTGCTGACTTCCTGTTGGTGAAATCACTTTCTATGCCAGTGCATCCTTCACACCACAATATTAAAAAACCTGTTATGCAGACTGTGGCATTTTTATAATCTTTGCAAAACCCTTATTACTTAGATCACACACTAAGCTGTTGTTTTTAGCACCTACCCAGTCACCAATATAGTCATTCATTTCATTTTTCACAGGAAGCGGACACAGATGACCAACAGGGCACACTGACGTATGAGGAGTTCTCCGTCTTCTATAAAATGATGTCAATGAGGCGAGACCTGTTCCTGCTCATGATGGCTTACAGTGAGAGAAAGGACCACCTAAATACAGAGGAGCTAGCCACCTTCCTGCGCAATGAGCAGAAGGTGAGCCTTCTATTTCCACTGTTACAAGCCTAAAGCCTTAGTTGAAATATTTTTGTTAGACAGGGCATAGATAGACATGACACCCTAATAACGAGTGTCATTCGAAGATCCAACCACTTAGTCTACAATGTATTAGTCACTTGTCACACTGTCTGCCCAGCCTGTTCCTCTTAGATAATCTCTCAGGCCTAAAATGACTCTGTCTCGGAGGGGCCCTTGTCTTGTCCTCTACAGCAATTTAATTTTTCCCAAGGAGTTTTTGCCTCCTCATGTTCTTGTCAACAACATTAGATTCATTATGTTTTATCAACTGGTATTATAGCATAATCAGGTCTAAATTATGTTAATTTAATGGGCAGAGTTAATTTTAATGAAACATGTTTCTGTTTTTGCAGATGACAAATGTGACACCAGAGTTTGTAGCAGAAATCATTGAGAAGTTCGAGGAATCTACTGAGAACAAACAAAGGGGATATTTGGGCATTGAAGGTAACCCATTAAGGCTTAGATGTACAGGTTTACAAAATGAAATACATCAATTTTAATTATACAAATATATTTTCATGTAAATTGTCAGATAGATCCTTTCACTAAAATTGGAAAAGAAGATGAGGCAATCCCTCTTTCACAATTGCTAAGTGTCTGTGACAGTCTTTTGTTGTTATTTTGGTTCATCACACTGGAATCCTATTAAAAACAAGACAAAGAGTGTATAAATGGATTCACTGTGGAAGCAGTGTGTATTGGCACATGTGACAGGGGTGTTTTGGAGGAGACAGACACTTCACATGGAGCTGAGATGAAGGGTGAGACTAACGCTGTGCTTTCAGGGTTAACTTTGCTTGTGTCAGACCAGGACACCTTCCCCCTCAGGCTATAATCTGACAACCACATACGTACAAAAGGATTTTCATGAACATCTTAGAAGTTCACCCACCAAAATGTCATTATTTTACATGTAGTCTGATCCTAGATTTTTCTTCTTATATGTAATTTCACAATCATTTATTTTCTGTGTATCTCAATTTCTTTTTCTGTCCTTGACTCTTTATAATCACAATTACTTTGGTCTTCTGAACCTCTTGCTCATACTGTTCCACCTCAAGGCAGAGTACCTTTAAAACACACCACCAGTCGCTTCAGTCCCTTCCAGCAGCTGGTTACTGTGAATTCTGCATGTTGCTCAAAAACGTTGTTGTATTTTTCAGGATTCACAAGTTTCATGCGCAGCCCAACATGTGACATTTTCAACCCTTTGCACAATGAGGTGAACCAGGATATGGAGCAGCCTCTCTGTAACTATTTCATCGCATCCTCCCACAACACATACTTGACTGGGGACCAGCTCCTGTCGCACTCAAAGACAGACATGTATGCCTGGGTCCTACAGTCTGGTTGTCGCTGTGTAGAAGGTACCCATTTGCATCGAAAAAATCTGTACTGAGACATGTTTCTGTGGTTGTGGAAATGTTGTTTATCAATATCTGTTTTGCATAGTGGACTGTTGGGATGGTCCTGATGGAGAACCAATGGTCCAACATGGCTATACTCTCACATCAAAGATCCCCTTCAAGTCTGTCATTGAAACCATCAATAAGCACGCCTTTGTGAACAACCAGTAAGTGAACCATTTTCTCATGATTTTTCACCTTTTTCATCTTAAAATCTGTCACTTTATCATGCGAGTTATTATGAGTAAGTGATTGTCCTGCGTTAAGGTTAAAGATCCATTGTTTAACTTTTCTAGTGGAGGGTCTGTCAAATGCTTTTCTCTGGGGAGACCACACCAGATCAAGTTACAGGTCAGATCTGCAGAGAGGCCACCATGCTCATAGTCAGAATGCCTTTCTTTGAGTTACATTTCAACATTTCAAGCAGAGCAATGACATATCCATGGAAACAAGCAGATGACCTACGCCCAACAAAAAAGTTACATAATCCATCCTTAAGGCATATACCCCATGAGGGAAATTCATTCACTGCATTTGACCCATCTTTCAATGCTGCTGAGAAAACCTGGGGCAGTGAGTCGCCGCAGTACTAGCTATGGCAATTTGCTGATAACATTATGCCAAATGACAAGTGGTGCATATCACAGATTATCTTTTCATCATGTAAGTGTATGGATTGTTTTAACAGCCAAATTGTAATGGCTAGATAACTAGGTCAGAGCCAAAAGTGGTGTTCACGTGAAGTGAGGTCCATGGAAGGGGAAGTGGTTTAAGTAGATGTTCAAAAATTGTTTCAAACTCACGTATAGCTATGTAACTTGTTTGTAAGTGGGTACAATGTTTTAACACTGTGAATCCTGGCAATAATTACTGTCCCATCTGCTTCCTGTGATTCCCTAAGGAACTCCTGTTTGTCTCTGCTGAATCAAACGATACCCAAACAAAGTATTCTGCTGCCACACTGGCTTAATTTAGCAACCATCTTTTCTATATTGTGAATCTAATCTATAACAAATCCTAAAGTGGTGATCTTGAAATATCTTGTATGTTGATGAGAGCCACTGAACAACCTTTTTTGAACTTGACTGTGTTTAAAAGAAAATGTCATAATACCAACCAACACTGCATTGAATGTTGGAAATGATTGTAGCTAGACCTTTAATTAGCATTCCATACAAGCAGGCATGATTTTGGTGTAGAGAGTGATTAATAGTTGTATAAAACAAACATGGCTTTCAATATAAATTTCATGAACATAACTCATTCAGACTTTTTATCATTGGTATTTAACACACCGAACTCTGCTTCAAAACCACATTGTTTTATTTACAGTGGATTAGCTGTAGACCTCTCATTACCCAAGCATATGACTGGTGATTAGAATTGACAAAATCTTGAATATCTAATTCAAATGTTTTAATAAAATGGCAGTATTTGATGTAAGCAGATGTTTTTCTCATAGCTAAAATTATTGTTCAGTAAGTAAATAGTCAAGGTCTCTAATTAAGAGAAACCTGTGTATTCCCAGCTGCAGGTTGATGAACCATTTGAAATAACAGTATGTGTTGAATAACTGATTAAATTTCAAACCCTATCCTACTCCAGCTGCTTCATATTTTATCAGTAGCACCACCTGATAATGTGATTAATAGCCTGAGGATGGTATCGAATAGACAGGACATACACATTGCTAGTCTCCAATCACAGGGATCACTGGGCTCTCCTGGAACTTGCCACTGTCTGATTTCGGCTGTTGCAAAAGCAAAAAGGACTTTCCACTTGAGAGTTTGTGTGAGCGTGGATCAGAGGCTGTGTCCCCTGAGGCAGAGCTGTCAGTCTGACAAACCTGACATTTGAGCTGCATTTCATTGTGGCCACAAGTCATTTTGCTGTTTCTGAATACAATCTCTCACACACACACAACTGTGGTTGCACATTAGGCATAAACACACACTAGTACAAGCAGCTCGTAGCACTATTTGTGTGACCATTTACTGTGTACTCCATAATATAAAGGTTAGAAGGTTAAAAGTGATGCTTAGATTGTACTGTAACTTGTACTTGTAATGTTGTGTCTAGCTAAAATAAACATACATGTAATGAAACAAGTAGTAAACTAGTAGAATATGTCAAAAAGTAATAATTTGGGTTTATGTTTTCAGTTCAACACATCCTTCTTTAATCATCCATTATCTTGAAGGGACTAAGAATTAGCAGTTATTGCTCAACTCAGTTTCATGTGTTAATGGATAACCACCAGGCACAACAGTATTACCGCTGACAGGTACAGTTAATTATTGCCATAGTGGCATATTTGAGGTTGTGATATTAGGATGCAAATGTAATATTTCTTCCTGTGTATTGAAATACTCAAATACTCATACTCAACTGGAGCAGGGCATCTCATACTCTGCAGCACCTGTGATTCTGTTTTGCAATTGCTCATTTTAACCATGGACCTGATATTATGGACCTGTTATTAAGCATTATTTTTTCTGGTTTCAGGTTTCCAGTAATTCTTTCCATAGAGAACCACTGTAATATCCAGCAACAGAAGAAAATCGCCCAGTACCTGCGAGAAATCTTTGGAGATAAATTAGACATTGGACATGTGTTGACGGGAGACTCCAGAACGTTACCAAGTCCTCAGAGTCTTCTGGGCAAGATACTCATTAAAGTAAGTCATGATCTTGTGAGACAGATGGAAACTGGCTTATGCTTTAAGTCCATCCATGAATTCCTGTTTGATGCTCCAACACTCTTAAATAAGCCATTTTGTGCACACGCCTACCACTTCTGTGTGTCAGAAGAGAGAAAAGAAGTGCTCATTATCTTTGTACTTATTTTTACATTACAAGCGTGGCGGCTCTAAGAGTGCAGCAGGCAGCTAATTATTTTCCATAAACAGAGAAGATAAGAGAGAGGAATGAGGAGAGGCATACTGGTCCATCACAATTATATAGGTGAAAGGCGGAGACATGACATATATGTAAAATGCAATTCTAGCCTGCAAGGCTATGATTAATACCTAACAAAATTATAGCGTGGTATCTCCTGATATCAATCTGTAATATGGAATAAAAAATGTGTCTCCAAGTGGTGACAGTTTAAAACTGCTAAATCCTGTATTTTAGGTTCTGAAATTAAATGAGCTCATGACAGGATTATGAATGTAATGTTGTAAACCTGACATAGAACCTTTATGAGGAATAAAATCCAGTATGTAATCCTTTTCTAATTGCACTCATTAAAATAATTTGCACCCTTCTGAAATGCAGGTTGCAGTGATTAGAAATAATGGGTTATAAATAATGCAGTATCTATTCTATAAAACATCATAACAAGGAGCATCCAGATTGTGAGTTCAGTCCTTGGTCACACCATTGTAATCACTCTAGAAGTATGTTCTCCCTGTATTACCATTAGTTCTATTTCAGTTCTCCAGCTTCCAAAAACACATGACACAAGTTAATTGGTGGCTCTACATTTCCTTTAGTGAATTCATTTTGAGATAATTGGCTTGTGTCTCTTTATCAGCCTGGCAGAGTGGCCATCTACCAGTTTATGGCCCAAAGTTACTGATACTGGGTTTATAAATTATCTGGTACATTGAATTTGAGTGCTTTAGACATCTAATATTCTCATAAATCTCCAACTGGTCAGGACGTTCTATGACATCATGCTTTTATTACATCAACTGACTACACTGCAGACCTGTGTCCAGACTCACCAAAGAGTCTATTCATCCAACAAGCCAAGGAAAAATGAGAGATGGACACCACAGATTATCAATATGTCCAAGAACACAATAAAATGTTTTGGAATGAGAACAAACCGTTCCTGGCCTGGTGTCTGTAAAAGTAAAAGAGGAATATTGATTTTCTATGAAGCCCCTCTGTTCTTCTGACCCCACCCCAACCCTTCCCCCTGTCCTCATCTTTTCACCTCTCTCCATCCCCCAGCGCTGTCACAGCCCAAAGAGTCACAAGACAATAAAGAGAAGCGAATAAAGCTGTGTGGTGCTTCCCAACAGACAGAGGATAAGACCAGGTTGCTGTGGCCATGCCAAAGATTTTTTTTTTTTTTGGAGAGACCAGCTAAGAATATGTGTTCTAACCTCCCACACAGTATCTTAGTGAAGGAGTCCCCGATATGGCTGTTTCAGTGTATGGCTGCTCATTAATACAATAAAAAAAAACACCAGGGTGGAAAGTGAGGCATGATTTCTTTATGCATATGTCTGCTGTTTTGTATCACTTCTTAAATTGTTTCTTATGAATCCTTTTCCAGTGTAAGAAATAACATTAAGTTTGATTGTCCTTGCTCTTTCTTACCAGGGGAAGAGGCTGCCTGCTTATTTGTCTGCAGACGTAGAGGAGGGGGAAGTGTCCGACGACGACAGTGCAGATGAAATTGAGGACGATTTCAAGCTCAAGAGCACAAATGTGAGCGACAGAGGCATGGTACCACAGGCTGTTACTGAACATAATTCTCAAACCTGACATATCAGATCAACTGGAATATTTTATCTGTAAATGAATGACAAACAATAATTCTTTCAAAACAGATTCTAGGCAAAATTTCGGTTTACATAAAGGTTCTAATCGGGCAAATAAGCCACCAGCATTCGATGACTGGCACATTGTGCACTTATCCAGGCTTCGGACCAATATGGATCGATATATATTACTATGTTTTCTTTTATTGCTTGATTTCAAATGCATTGCAAGAAAATAAGTCTATAATATATTTAACTAAATAGATTTTTTGATGATGCAGAAATATAAATATGAAATTACTATTCACAAATATTAATAATCAAGTTCACAATTTTTTTTAAATTATCCTTATACATATTATATGAAAATGTAATGTTATAAACTGGGAAAACTCCAGAAGAGAGTCAATGATAGGACAGTGATTTAGTTATTTTGATAGCCTACCTGATGCCTTTCATGTTGTATTCAGCTAAGAAACATGGTTAAAGTGATTTCAAATCAAAGCAAACCAGCCATCCTTAATTACTTAGTTGCTCTTTGTCCCACTGTGACTAGAACATGGGTTAAAGAAGCAATGGTGCAAAGAGAACATCACAGTAGAAAGCCTAGACAGATAAAAGGAATTTGGAATTGATGAGAAAAATTACCTTATTTGATTCTTCACTTGCTGAAGACTTTAGCTTTGAAAAAACACAACGGTTTGATCCCAGATGGTGCACAGTGCATAGTTTCGTTCTTGAATATTCAGTTGAGGGCGTGAGACTGCAGATGCTGTTTGGGCTAATCAGTGCCATTTAAACTGCTGAATGGCAGGGTTCCTCTGAGGTTGCTGCAGTCTATTGAATCAGTCACAGCTTCAGCCCTGTGTGCATTGGTTTTCACAGCAGTAGACATGACAGATGCATAACACAATGTCAGTGGTAGTACTGAGATGACTGATCCAACAGGGATGTGTGGGTAGCATCAGGAAAATCTATAACTTGTATAACTTTGCACAATAAATTTTTTTACAGAGGGATTTGTGGGTCTTGTTCCGAAAACAAGTTACAAACATGTACACTAGTCTACGGAATGATCACTAACACTGGCTTAATATTTATTAGATTTGGAGCATTCTTATACTGTAAAAGAGTAGAAAAAATGTTTTAATCTAAAAGAAGCAGAATAATATCTGACATATTGATGCATTAGGTTATTTTATGAAGTGCCTTTATTGCCACCATCTGCTCCATTTCCATTGGTGTGTGCTAGAAAGCAGCACTTAATATAATTTCAGAAGTTTGTTAAAGTTATCGACCCATTTTTAACTGCAGTTTGGACCCTCAGGAACGAACTGCTCCATAATCTCTCGTCTGTGAATGGTCCATCCACTTTGCTTTAATTACTTCATTAAGTCTAGCTGCTTATACACACAGTTCTTTTTCTAACAGGGCAATGGTCATCATCAAGTGGAGTCTCACATTAGGAAGAAGCTGGACTCTCTGCTCAAAGAGTCCAGAATTGGAGATAAGGAGGATTCGGACAGCTTCAGCATCAGAGCACTACTGAGAGCCACACACCAGGGTCTGCAGAAAAACCTGCGCCAGGTACATATTGTAGCTGTTAAGTCTGTTGTGGACTTTACTCCCTCTTTTAGACTTATCTTAATATATAATTTGTAAGCAAGATGTTTTACTCTAAGGGGTCATTTTGGGTATAATCTAATTGAACCATGTCAAAATACATGAGGAAAAACCCAAAAGGTGCTGCGTTACTTAATATTTAATTGGCCCACTTGCTTCTTCTATATTTAGCAACTTCCTGACGGCCATTTTCAAGCATTGAGACATTGGGGTTTCCTATTCCGTTTGTTGTCACTTGGCTTCTTGGTGGTTCCCTTTACCTCATTCTGTCGCAGCCGATTCTCCTGCACCCATCTTCCTACAGTATTTCTGCTCTATATCTCACATTCTTTTCACTCACATGCAGATATTTTTGTAATGGCTGTTCTATGATGTCGCCCCTCCAACTGAGGTTTTGTGAGATGTAGATGTGCTGTTTATTTAGGTACAGTCATGCTTAGACTCACATTAAACACAAATGAAAACACTTGCCCCTCTCTATCTCCAGGGATCCAAGGGCGTTTTGAAGAAATCTCAGAGCAGGTCTCTAATCACTACGCTTAAACAAAAGGTAGGAATATGCATGTATTTATATGTATTTTCATATTTCTATGCAAAAATCCACTGGCAATACATTTTTATTATGACCATATGAAATAAAAAAGACTTAATTAGATGTTGCCGCCATAAGTTAAACAATAGACAACTAAATTTAATTTAAATGGTAACAGCGTGTAGTAGGATCATAATTAAAACAGCCTTCCTTATCTCCCAGTGCCACTCGTCTGATCGGTGCAGCAGCAGTAGTGCCTGGGCCTATCTCGCACTTACATATGCAGATGAACCATGTGAGGTCTTTATCCAGCTCCTGTGAAGCATGGATCTGTCCCTTTGAGTGCTACAGATTATAGTGTAGCTCTCAGAGGAACACCATCTTCAAATCTATTAAACATTTTGCTTTCTCTCTGCCAACCAATTTCTTGTTAGTATACTCTGTCAAGCTTTACCTGCTGAATATACAGCCCAATATATTAAACAAGCATTAAGGCTTTTCACATGCCTTAATGTTTCTTCTTGAGCCACATTTGATATACGGTTGATCACTGCTAACAGGGAACACCCCATAAGAGCTATTTTTTTATGTTTTTTGTTATCCTATTTTGGTAGAAATATTTTTATATTATTTTAAATTAAGCATTTTTAAACACTCGGTTTCAATCCGTATTCTACCAAGCTTTTCTATTGTTCAGTCACCAGCTTCTGTTCTCATTTGTGTTTCTCCTCTTAGCACGTTATAGTACCTCCTCCCACGTGTGTAAATGTGAGCATGCACGAGTGCATGTAATCTGTTGGCAAGTAGCCTAAACCATGTAATTATTACAACCCGCATACTCTTACAATTCCTTTTCTACCAAACTGCTACTACACAACATTTGTTTAAAATAACACACTAGAACACACGCATTCCCCAAGAGGTTCCATCCTCAGCCCTACTCACTACTGAAATGCTCTGTGTGGGCAGTTTCTACCGTACTGAACACTCTTCACACTAAATGATGTATTTTTCTAGCTTTGCCATTAATAACATATTTATTGCACATGTTCTTAGGCATCATGTCCTACTTTGCATATCTAATGAAACAGTTAAAAATAGACACAGGGCCTTTAGAGCATCTCTATTTGACTGTTAACACGAATGTATGTGCTCTGTCCAGAGACACTCCAAATCCAGGCTGACCTGCCAAAGCGTGGACAAGGAGGACGAGTGTCAGGAGCGGTCTGGGAGGGATGGAGGACAATTCAACAGGTGACCTTTGACCCTTTCAGCACAACTGGGTGTTTGACATTAAGTGTTCAGAAATACTTTATTGAACCCCATGGGGTAAGTTATCCCCTGCATTTGACCCATCCAGTGCAGCTGGGGCCACCTGTCAAGAGCAATGGGTGACTATTTTGGGGACCCATCTCCAGGACTATAGAGGCTACAAGATTTGGCCTGTTGTGCATTTTTTTAGGTTTGAGTTTTATCAATCAAAACATTAAAAATGTTTCATGCTATGCGTAACATTTGTTCTATCTAAGACAATTTTGGGCCACAAATTCAGTTAAACCTAATGTTTCTGTTTATTTTATCAAATGAATAATAATGTGAAACTGAATGTAAAATGTGTCTAGTTACAGTATGGCATGTTTTGCTGTTACAATGCATGGTTTGCTTTAAATTCATGCAGCAGAAGTAGCTACTATGGTTATACTGATATGGAAAACAAAAACAATTATAGCACCCTAGCACTAGTTTCATGTAGGTTATAGATCAGTGTACTATATAACATTTTTTTTAATTCAAATTGAATGAGCTTTTTGCAGAAACTCTGTATATATTTCCCTGTTCTCTCTGGTCCCTGATTCCATATTCATATATGCATGTCTAAAGCATTTGTTAGTATCTCAATGTCTCTGTGACTGACTCTTGATAGCTCACTGTATATGCATGTTTAGTTTACATGTAAGCTCCACTCTTCTGCCTGCACATTGGCTCCTGTTATGCTTTTTGCTTTGATGCTCATTCCTGTGGTTTTCAAGCTGTCTTGTTGATGGGCAGTGTCCCCTGTCGTTTACTGCTGCTCTAAGTCCTTAAGGGATATATACAGTATATATGTGTGTGTGCATCCATCTTCCTTACCACAGTTTTACATGATCTCTGTATCTCTTGTTGCCTTTGGGTACAGATATGGAAGGAAGAGGAAGACCATGAAACTCAGCCGAGATCTCTAACCTCGTGGTGTTTACTAACTCTGTGGCATCTCAGGAGTGTCTAAATGAAGGTATGACATAAGCACATTATACTTTTAAATAAATCTGTGGTAATCTTGACATTTATTCTAAGAAATGTTTGACAACAGGTACACCTGGTGATGTTCTCTCCTTCAGTGAGACCAGAGCTCAGTCTCTTGTAAATCACAAAGCAGAACAGTTTTTGGCCTTTAACCAGAGGCAGCTATCCCGCATTTATCCATCGGCCTATCGGATCGACTCGTCCAACTTCAACCCTCAGTTCTACTGGAATGTGGGCTGTCAGCTGGGTAAGACAGATGCTCTCCTTTTTTACTGCCACACACACACCCTTTATTAGTTATATACTTGTTGTTTCAAGTAAAATTTCCATCAATTTAAATAGATAAGCTCCAAGCAATATAAAATGCAATGAAAAAAAAAACGAACATAATTTGACAGTAGGCTCATAAATCAGATCAATGTCAGAGATTTTTTTTTCCTATTAAAGTTGATGCAACATTTTATAATCTTTTCCATATTTAAACCAAATAAATAACATGACAATTGTGCTTGATCTTTTTCACAAATTATTTAGTTGCTCTATATAAAATATTTATTTGAAGTTAGTTAGGACTGAATGAATAAAATGGCTTTGATATATTATTCAATTGTATTTCCGAATTCTCACCCACAGTGGCCTTAAACTACCAGACAGAGGGCAGGATGATGCAGCTCAATCGAGCCAAATTTATGGTCAATGGAGGCAGTGGTTATGTTCTTAAGCCTCCACCTATGTGCAAAGGTACACATTTTATACAACATTTATTATATTATTATTATTTGCAAAATACCTTCTACTAAAACACACTAAACATCTTCTTTTGTTTTTACATTCAGGCTCTTTTAACCCTTTCAGTGATGATCCTCTCCCAGCATGCCCCAAAAAGCAGCTCATACTGAAGGTCATTAGTGGACAGCAGTTGCCCAAACCCCCAGACTCCATGCTGGGGGACAGAGGAGAGGTACACAGATAAATATAATATATGAATATATAAATATAATAATAATCTAAACGTGTGCATCATATCACATGCTGCCTACAGCTCTTCTTAACTAAGCGCTTTGTTTTGCTAGATTATTGATCCATTCGTTGAAGTGGAAATTATTGGTCTTCCAGTAGATTGCTGCAAGGAACAAACACGTGTGGTGGATGACAATGGTAAGACGATCCAATGTCTTTTAAGAGTGAGAAAAGGTGATTAAATATTTAAGTGTTATTGACTTAAATTAAACAATGAAGACAAAAAAGATCAGCCTTAATTACAAGAACATATTTAATTATTTATTTTTGTGCTGTGTAAAATTGTAAAGTAATATTTTGCATTTTAATATGCTACTTTTTAAAATAAGTATCTGGCAGTCCTGTTGACAGTGGCCATTTTCTCTAGTGACAAATGTTGGGAATAAAATTCTGCTTTTCTTTTCATTTTATTTGATATGTATTTTATATTATTTTGTCAAAGAAATTGGTTGAAGCAGCGGAGTAGAGGTGTGTGACATGTGCCTGATGAAGATAACTTGTGGGGAGGGGAAGTTATCGAGCCCTCTAAGCTCTGTGTTATTATGGGAGAGAAATGTGCAGTGTAAAAAAAAAATACATCACTTGTCATTTCACTTAGACCTCTTTTTGTAGACCTAATGTCTTTTTATATGAAGAGAAATACAATTTTCTGTCTGTATCAGGTTTTAACCCCGTATGGGAGGAGACACTGTCTTTCACGCTGCACATGCCCGAGATGGCTCTGGTACGTTTTCTGGTCTGGGATCATGACCCGATAGGCAGGGACTTCATTGGACAACGGACTGTGGCCTTCAGCAGCTTAATGCCAGGTTTGAAACTTTTTTTTTATCACTTTTTATAATCTTTTACTTAAACATATATATTTTGATTTTTTCTATATATTTCAAAGGTGTGTCTACCACAATCTACCGTTATTGGGATATGTTACAGTAAAATATTACAGCATTCTATGATTTTGTGACACAGTTGCAAAATACTGTGGGGCCACACTGTATGTCATTAACTGGCAGCCATCCTTGTGCATCACATCACTCTCCTCCCTTGGGCCTGCTAAAGGGCCACACTGTGTAGTATTCAGTAGCTTGTGATGTGTTTGATTTGCATAGCCAATATGACCTGTGACTTTGCAGGTTATTTCTGTTGTCTTCATCCTTCACAGTCGTGAACTCCAGATGCCCTTTCCTCAGGCAAATTATATGACAGCTGGGATCTTTCCTTTGACTTACTGTCCTGCTCACACTTCTTCCTCTGTCCTCAACAGGCTACCGACATGTTTACTTAGAGGGTCTGACGGAGGCTTCCATCTTTGTGCATGTGTCAGTGCATGATGTTTATGGCAAGGTAAGCACTGTTAGTCTTGGAGTAAGCCAATATTTATTATTTTACCTTATGTAGTATAGATATAAAAAAAAAAAAAAAAAAGGAATTAACATAACACACCAGTACTATTATTGAGGTGCATTCAATCCTTGTTTTTTAGTGGAGCCCCTTAATCCTGAATCCAAGCTTTACCATTATGCACTTTCTAGGAACACACAAGGTATTCACAAGGGTCTCTGTGCTGCTGCATGAAGCACTAATGCATGTGTTCAGACGCGTGCCATGTCTGAGGCTGTTTTGATGGCATACATTTGTATGACATTAATTCACAAATGTGTATATGAGTGTTTGTTTCAATTTGTCTGGGTTGTTTTCAGTGCTCTTACAATCTTGAAATGCAGCCATGATGTGCATTTGCAAATGATCATCTTGAGAAACAACAGTGCCATCTACTGTTCATTTTTGTTAACGCATGAAATTATTATTTTTTTTCCACTAAAAGAATTTCAAAGAACATGTGCATGCCAATAAACTATCATTCTATAAATGTATTTTAATAGTTCAAAAATTTTTTTTGAACTACTGAAATAACTTCTTATTTGTCAGTGTTCATTTTGTAGATGCACTGACAATTATTTCCGTGTAAACAATTTTATAATGTAAATGTTGATATTACATAGTAATACTAGAACTATGAAAATAACACAGTTGTGTTTCTATCCAACAAGGGAAATCAACTGCGTGGCATTCGAGGTTTCTTCAACCGTTCTTCCAAGTCCTCTGTGGACACAAACACCGGTGGCCTTCGGAAGCGCTCCATCAGTGACCATCTCCTGCGGCGCACGGCCAGCGCCCCAGCCAAAGGCCGCAAGAAGACCAAGATGCCCCCATCCGAGTCTGTGGCCTCCATCTCTGACCAGAAGAACGGGACAGGAGCAACAGCAGCAGGGGGAGGAGTAGGGGAGCAGAGCACTTCGGGACAGGAGACAGGGATAGTGAGACGCTTCCAGCCTCGATCCCCTCTCATCCACAGGCCTATGTCCATGCCCTTGGACAGACTTTTACAAGGACAGTTATCTCTGTGCTCACCTGATGCAGAGCAGCAGGAGACGGGCTCAGACTCTGGCACTGGTAAGAATTCAGCGACCTTTTCACTTTATTTATATTTATCATCATGGGACTGTATGGTATTACCAAAGTAAATAAAAGTAAAATGTGTTAACACAGCAACTATAATTATTATTCTTTTGGGCTTCATTTGTATTGAAGTATTGTTTCTCTAATTTTGAATAAGGATGTTTCTGCATTTTCTTTCCCATTCTGAAACATAACTAAAACTAATCTTCATGAAATCTTAATCTGCCTTTTCTGTCCCATTTTCATTTTCTTTATAGTAGAACACTGATTAGGATGGTCCTTCAGGTAATCTTGAAAATGCATTGATTGATATTTTGTCCAGTCAGTGTATTCTGTGCAGCTGTCATTGGAAGTGACATTTTTGTCACTTGATCCCATTCATTTTCCTCAACTGGTATTTGCAAAGGATATTCTACATTTCAGCTCCCTTTCACAGTACATGACAATCCATCTGTCTTTGTATTGCTGGCATCGTTTGTGGCATATTTTGTGATCTCTATTACTAGGACTCGATTAGTAATATACTTTCATTCTTTTCTGTCCATAGGAGGAGCCCTTTTTAGGCGTCCCAGGTCTTCTTCACTGGACGTTGCCATTACACCAACCACTGAACCAATCTCTACATCCTCCAAAGCAAGTGTCAACCAAACTGATCAACCAGTGGGGACTTCATATCTCGTCATTGGTCGGGAGGAGGGCCAGAAAGAAGCAGACTATGTGAATTATCAAGCAAATGACATTACCCAAAACAGATCCATAATGGCACCAACAAGAACTGAGTGCAGATTTTTGTCAAAGCCTGAATCATTGTCACACAACGCAACATTAACAGTTGTTCCTTCAGTCTCTTCAACTCCAGTAGTTTCATCTATGTCGACGGCCAACGCGGACACGAAATGCCAGAGATCTCTGCATGATAGCACCATTTCCCGACTAATTGATGCTGTGTCCCTAGATGATGACACATGTGGTTCTATCTCCGCTCTGATTGGCCAGTTTGATACCTCGGCAGACCAAAGGAATCTCATACAATCCCCTAATTGCACCTTCTCCATTCACCACCAAACTACCTCCTTTCTCAAGTCACCTTTCAAGACAACATCAACTCCCAACAATTCCCACAGGACAAACCATTTAAGATATTCTACACCATTACCATCCAACAATGCTAATATGCTACATCAGAAGGACATATCCAGCCCGGAAACTGCAGATCTTGAGGAAGTATACACTATTCTGGATGAGGAAGTACTGTTACCTGTCTCTTCATCCAACCTTAACCAACAGATTTCAAGTAGGAATACCCCAGTACAAAGCTTAGCTCCCTCACCAACAAAAGCTCTTAATAATTGGAATAGTAGCAAATACATTGAAGCGGCTGGGGAAAGTATTTATGAGGAAGTTGTTGATCCTCCAGAAAGAATGCCACAAATGGACACACTTAGGTCAAATGCCCCCTTAAGCCCGCCTTTGCAGGACTGTTATAATTTCCCAACTCAAAATGGCTACAATGAAGTGGAGATAAATGTTGATGAGGATCCATTGGATAGGATTATGACTACACCAAAATATGGCAGCCCCTGGAAAGAGCTCACAAGCCCTACCAAACGGCACGCTATCTACCAAAACAATGAGTCACCCACCAAGTGCTACGACCCTGTCAAATCATACGGTGAACGCCAACAAACGGTGATGAATAAATCTCATTTGTCATCTTCACAATGTCCATCCCCGGTTAATACATTTACCTTTAGAGAACCTACTATACACCACTGTATGCAAAACTCCTATAGGCCTAATACATCTCTCCCACTACATCAAAATGGCTATCAAAACAATCAATCAATCAATTCAGAAAGCCACTGCAGAGACTTCAACAGAAATTACACACATAACAAGGAACTGAATTGTAATACTAACAAGATACGAAATATGGCTAATCATGAAGAAGCATTGCAGTATAGATTTAGTTCTTTTGAAAATCTGACTAGGCAGTTAGCAGGAGCCCCAAATAACTGCAGAGATAGCATTTCATCTCCCAGTTTTGTCAGTTCACTGCAAAACCACCTGAGGTATAATTGTATGTCACCCCCTCCACAGTCGCCTCCCGTTCTCAACCCCTATCTCTCATCAAGTAGGACAAATCAGACTTCATTATGTAGTAATAAGCAATTTCTGGAGGCTAGATTTTCCTTGCAAACAAGCTTAGAACTTCCTATTACACAACCAAGCCACAAAGAGTCCATTCCCCCTAGTCAAGCTAAGTCTAAATCTTTAGGTGACTTGACTTCTGAGGACATCTCCTGCAACTTCAAGGGGAAATATCACATCATTAGTCGTAGTTTTGTCACGCCAAAACAAAATCAGACTGGCGTCACAAATGTTGACCATTTGCCAATGCAGTCATGTGACCCCCTAACAGAACAACTTCGCAAACTGGTCACTCTTGAAGGAGATGAGGGTGGTAGGAATGGACTAGACTCACCAAATCATCAGCAGAGGAATTCGCCATTGTTCCATCATGAAACAAGTCCAATGAACGTTGATGAACCTCCACCATTATTAACCCGCCGTTTGTCTTCTCGGAGCCAAAGCCGAGTGCGTAATATCAACAACCGTGCCCGTGAAAGGCAACAGGAGGCTTCCAGGGTGTGGGGAGGTGAACATCCAAACAGTGCCGCCACTAGTATAGGTGGTGTGGTTTTAAGAAATAAAGGGTCTATGTTGAACCCACCAGCCAACCGACACTCCACTGGGTCATACATAGCGGGTTACCTCAGTCAAATAGAGGACAGAGGGCTTCCTGAAGGAGCTTGTACATCTTTGCGTTATGGGAATGATCACTATAGGGATCGCTACTACACAGATGATACTCTGGTACCAGCCAATACTGCAGAGTCTGTGTCTGAGCCGGAGGTGTACTTTCTCCTTCGACTATAGGTTTTTAGAGTAAATGTCTTCAATCTATGTAAGATTTCTTCTTGGCCAAGCCAGAGGATAAAATATTCAGTATAACTAAGCATCTCCAAGTTTGACTGTTTGAAATTGAGCTGTTTGTCTGTTTAGTAAATGATGGTCAACTGAAGTCTGATAATGTATTGTTAATATTTCTGCTAAATGTATAAATGTGCTTGGCACTCCCAAACTGATTGTACAGATCTGTCTCTGTGATTTATTGTCTAACATGTGTATATCGTTAATGGAGCAAAAAAGAATAGGATGTTTGAAACAGAGAAAGAATGTCTTTCTTTGTGTCACATGAATGTGTAGTATAACAAGAATTACACTTTTTTTGTCCCCCAATCATGAAAGCAAATGTGAGGGATACGAGGACCCCTGTACTGACTAAACTAAGTATTTTAAATAAGTGCTAGATTTCTGTAAAATGAAGAAGGGGAAATATGTGGCAACAAATGAAACATTTTTTGACCATGTAGATGTGAAACACTTTCAGTCTTCCTTCTCTTCCAGTGCTGTCAGGGTGTATTTTGTTGAGTCTAATATCCCTCATTGTTTAATTCAACAACTTGTACATTTACATGTATGTATGTTTGTGCATGTTACGTGTGAACATGTCAAGCATGACTATGCACCACTTTTTACAGTCTATGTTGCATTGCTGAATGACATTTGCACAATAACATTTGCATTGGATAAGAAAGAGGACTCTGGTGTAATACAGTATACACACCTCCGGTAGGTAAAGATGTGAAGTTTAAAGGTTTTTTATTTTTATAATTGCTTTGATACAAACTTCAAACTAATTTTCCCGTTGGTTATGGTAATTTCCTTTTCTAAATAAGAGTAATTGTGGGGACTGCAGTTGAACTGAATTTTTAATTTTTTTCTATTGTTTCAGTGTTCCACCATACTTTATTCTTTGTATTGCTGCTCATCAAAGGAGTGTGAGCAATTTCCTACCAATGCAATAAATCTTGAGTATTTGATTTCATTCTGTGTTTCTGTGATTTGTTGCACTAATTTCATTAGTTATTGCACCGTACATGCTGCAGTGAAAGTGCAAAATATTTTAGTTGAACAAAAGGTCAACTTCAGTGTTATTTCAAAGATGATCAAGTTTTTCTAATATTGTGTCCTAAAGGTTTTTTTTTTCACTTTGCAGGTAAATAAGTACAGGTAAATACAGAGTTTGAGCTGAGTGGTGATTGCACAGAAACACATGGTTGTCCTGTCCCTCATGGAATCAGATGGATAATGGGATGTAATTGCTCATGAAATTACTTTAATAGAGACAGCAAATGACACACCTGTTGCTCAGGGCATTCTATTCCCCACACTCACCAGAATCACTAGTGTGCAGAGTCTGAACCTTATGTTGCATATCTATTGTATGACCACAGCAATTTTTTTGTTTATGGACCATTATAAGGCAGAAATATAATAATAAAAAATAGAAACTATTCAAATAAAAAGAAACAAAATGTAATGTTCATGTGATTTTGACAATAATTATTTTGGTTGAGTTTATTTGTTGGAGATCATCTTATTACAGCTTACAGCTTTTGGCTATCAAGAGCTGATTCTATCATTTGACCCAAGAGCAGCTTGTGCAAAGGCAGACACAGTTTTTATGGACAGTGGATCAAGACATTCAAGAGACTGTTTTTTCAGAAGAAATGTTTTCAATAGAAGTGGAGCAGTCAACAATTGAACAATTTAATACAATTTAGTCTAGTGAATCTTTTAAATTATTATTATTTTTTTCAATCTATATAATGAATTTCTAATACACGATAAGTTCCACACATGAGTTTTTTTCCCCTTTCAGTTGTCACAGACAATCCATCAACCCAGTAACACACACCCAACCTCAGTGACGGACTCTAGGGGGGAGTCATTTTGGTGTTTGTGTCATTTGATGTTCAAAACATTTTGCCCTTTATAAAAACTTCAGTCAGACCTGGGTTAGTGCACTCAGACGTCAGGTGTACTAGGCTGCTGTGTAGCATTATCAGTGGTAGTGTTAGTCTTATCAGTTATCTAATAGGATTTTGTTTTCTTTCAGTGTGGTTGCTTTCTTGTATGTAGCTGGTCATGTAATACAGCTGTATTATATTTAAAGATTTGTTTTTAGTCAAATATCAAGAGCCATGTGTTGGATCCATGGACCTGACCTGGACAAGCTGTTATTCATTCTACTGCTTCTGTGTGCAACCAGTGGACAGAGCTTTGCAATGCTGTGCTCACGCTATTACAATGAAAACCAGAGAGGGCTTTCTCTAAATGGGGATGTCATTATTGGTGGGCTCTTTAACCTGTTTTACATACCATCTTATCCTGGAATCCTGAATTTTACAACACAGCCGTACTATGAGTCATGTAAGGGGTATGTTAATCATTTAAATATTGATCTGGAGTATACTGTTTATTGGTATTCATGCTGTATGTGTGATGATAATTTAATTTGTCAATCAATTAGTGGGCTATCTTAATGTGTATGTGTGTTTGTGTTTGCTTGTTTTAATATCAGTTTGGAACCCGGGACCTTGCAATCTATATATGCAATGGCGTTTGCAGTGGAGGAAATAAATCTTAACAGCAGTCTTCTTCAAGGAGTGAAGCTTGGATACCGAATATTGGACAGTTGTAGCCGATACCCCTGGGCTCTGACAGCTGCAATTTCATTGATTAGTGGTAGCGCTCCCAAATGTCAATCAGAAAGCCTTGATGAAAGGGAACCTAATGAGAATGAAGGTACTTATTGTTTTAATTGGATTATATTATATATTATGTCGGGCTGTAAAAAAAATAAAAAAAAATAAAATATATATATATATATATATATATATATATATATATATATATATATATATATATATATATATATATATATACATACACACACATTTTATTTATTTATTTTTCTTTTAGAAGTGCAAGTTGCACCTGTGATAATTGGAGCATCTTCTTCAACCATAGGAATAATGTTGTCCAACATATTAACTTCATTTTCAACTCCAATTGTAAGGATGATTATTATGATAAACAACTGACAAAGTTTTGTTGCTGTTGTTCTTTAACATAATGTACGTTTAACAGATTAGTTACCTTGCAAGTTGTCCTTGTCTGAGTGAGAGGACAAAATACCCAAACTTCTTCCGAACAATCCCAAGTGATATCTTTCAAAGTCGGGCAATGGCACAACTGGCCATACGCTTCAAATGGTCCTGGGTTGGAGCAGTGATAGCAAACAATGATTATGGACACCTGTCATTTCAGGTGATAACAGACATATACTAATATGCTTAAACTTGAATTTATTTTGTACAAACAGCACTATATGTTTGGTCTCTATTTTCCAGGTTTTTCAGAAAGCAATTGATGGAAAAGGCATCTGTGTTGATTTCATTGTTGCTGTCAGTCGAGAAACTATTAAGAGTGATGCTGAAAAAGCAGCATTAACAATACAAGCTTCCACTGCTCGAGTGATTTTGATATTCTGTTGGTATACAGATGTTAGAGAAGTGTTTATACAACTGGCAAAACGAAATGTAAGCACACCAAAATTATTTTATCTTGCATAAGAAAATTATATTTCTTTTCTTCAGATTACAGACAAACAGTTTCTTGCCAGTGAAGCTTGGAGCACAAGTAAGGATATTATTGGAAATGCAGATCTTTTAAAGGTGGCTAATGGCGTTATCGGTGTGGCCATTCGCAGTGCAGAGATACCTGGATTCGAAAAATATGTTCGCAATTTACACCCATCCCAAAGACCACACGATGAGTTCTTAAAGGAATACTGGGAAACAGAGTTTGGCTGTACTCCTCTGGCTTCATCCTCCTCTCCCCTTCCTCCCTGTAATGGAACAGAGTCCCTGTATGAGGTGCAGGGTCTCTTCACTGATATGTCCCAATTAAGGGTCACGTATAATGTTTATATGGGAGTTTATGCAGCAGCTCATGCCATTCACAGCCTTCTGTCCTGCCCCAAGACTGAGGCCTCTGCTGCCACGTCCAACTGCTCCTCTCCTCAGAGTGTCACACCTGCACAGGTAATGCCGATGTGTAGGGCATTTGTGGAGTTTTGTTTACAGTTTGTGACTTTTATATCCATGTAAAAAGCTTTTGCAGCACTTGAACAAAGTTAAAATTTCCACACCACATGGAGAATCATTTAGCTTCCAGGGGGCTGACATTCAACCCAAATTTGACTTGGTCAACTGGCAGAAGACTCCTGAAGGGTCACTCAGACTGGTTCTAATCGGACGAGTGGATGGCTTTGACATTGTTCTGAATGAAACAGCAATTCAATGGAGCACAGGATCAAGTCAGGTAAATCTGTTTACACTGAAATGCAAATATAGTTTGGCTTACACAAAACCAACTTACTTTATTCCTAAGGTCCCTGTGTCTGTATGCACAATGAGCTGTGAGCCTGGAACTCGAAAAGCCATACGTAAAGGTGAACCTGTCTGCTGTTTTGACTGTATTCCCTGTGGGGATGGGGAAGTAAGCAACAAAACAGGTGTCATATTATAACCAGTGTTCACATATTGATAGTATCACTGACCCAGTCCATTCATGACCATGATGATGACCATTCCTTCTGTGTTGTCTCAGACTCTCTACAGTGTGACCGTTGTCCACCTGAGTTTTGGTCCAATCCTGCCCGAACGTCCTGTATCCCTCGACAGCTGGACTTCCTCTCCTTTAATGAAACTCTGGGCATCACTCTAACCACAGTGGCTGTGTCTGGAGCTGTAGTGACCACTGCAGTCTTTGTGGTGTTCCTTTACTACCGACAAACACCTATGGTACAAAACCATATTTGTCTAGAGTTTGTACTAAAAAAGAGAAATAATATTTTTTTAAATATTATAAATGATTATTTCAGGTTCGAGCCAACAACAAAGAGATGAGCTTCCTACTTTTGGTGTCTCTGAAACTGTGCTTCTTGTGCTCTCTGGTGTTCATTGGTCGACCATCGGTTTGGTCGTGTCGTTTCCAGCAGGCCGCCTTCGGCATCAGCTTTGTGTTCTGTGTGTCCTGCCTTCTGGTTAAAACCATGGTTGTATTGGCAGCATTCCGCTCAGCACGACCAGGTTCAGAGACTTTGATGAAGTGGTTTGGTCCTCACCAGCAGAGAGGGAGTGTAGGCTTCTTCACCACTATACAGGTGTGATACTGCTATTATTTGTGCATTATTGAATATTACTGAACCCCTAACTTTATTTTAAATTTTTCCAGATCCTCATCTGTATTGTGTGGCTGAGTGTCAGTCCTCCAGAGCCTCATGTGGACCTGGGTGTGCAGGGGTCAAAGGTCACTCTGGAGTGTGCCATGGCGTCTGTGCTGGGCTTCTCTCTGATCCTGGGATACATTGGGCTGCTGGCCTGCACATGCCTCCTCTTGGCTTTTCTTGCTCGAAAACTCCCAGACAACTTCAATGAAGCCAAACTCATCACTTTCAGCATGTTGATCTTCTGTGCTGTTTGGGTGGCCTTTGTTCCTGCCTATGTCAGCTCTCCTGGAAAATATGTGGTTGCTGTAGAGATTTTTGCAATTTTGGCCTCGAGCTATGGTTTACTCTTTTGCATTTTTGCACCAAAATGTTATATTATTCTATTCAGTCCTGAGAGAAACACCAAGAAACACTTAATTGGAAGATAAGAAGCATAACAATATTAATATATATTGTTTTCTTTATTGCATATCTTATCCTTTACGAGGAACACTGTACCTGGTTCTTAATTATATGGATAAAAATGTTTGCCCTTATTTACTTGTTGTGATGCCCAGTTCATCCACTAGATGGCAACCACATACTATGAATAAGGTTGACATGCTCCACGTCTCGCTTTCTCGCATTCTTTTTTCACTGCTTCACCTTTGCGATTGTATCATTCTGGTGATGATTATCAAATGTTTACCATAATAATATTGTTGCATAATAGTTCAATCTGTAAAGATTCCCCATATTTTAAAAATGTATGTGTACTTTACATTTAGTCTGTAATATTTACTGAAGTAACATTTTAATACAATTGTACTACTTTTGAAATGCTTATAAACCTATACTGAGGCAAAACTAATTTTGCTCAAATACTAAAATTGAGTACATGATCTTATCTATCTTCAAACTGGTGTTCCTATTTGAGTGGTAATTTGCCAGATACTTTTTTGACTCCTACTTGAGTAAATTCCTAAATTGTGCTTTTAGCTGTCCTTAGACTTAAACATATATGTGTTTATATTTGTATTAATTTCTGAATATTTTCATTCAGAATGATTTTTTTTTTTTTTGCCAGCTGCCGTATAAGGAGTCCAGCACTAAGTTGCTTGGCCAACCAAAACCACATGCTTTGACAAAACTCTATGCAGACATGTGGCCACACTGGCTTGTCAAAGCCTGATCCCAATAGATCTCCGAAGCTAAGCAATTCCGGGCCTGGTTAGTATTTGGATGGGAGACCACTATGAAAATCAGGTGCCACAGGGGGGCACCAGTGGCAAAAACTGTCATTGTGTTCTTAGGCAAGGCACTTCACCCACATTGCCTAGCATGAAAGTGGTGTGTGTGTGAGTGATGGTGGTGGTCAGAGGGGCTGCTGGTGTAGGCAGGCAGCCTTGCTTCTGTCAATCTGCCCCAGGGCAGCTGTGGCTACAGTAGTAGCTTACCACCACTAAGTGTTGAGTGAATGAATAATGAACTGTAAAGTACTTTTGGTATCTTGAACGGTGCTATATAAATGTAATGATTAATTAATTAATTAATTAATTAATGTGTGCCTGGCTCTCTAATTTCAGATAGGTGTGATTGACAGGCAAATTAACCAGTGGATCAAAGCAAACATGGTGGTTTATGATTAAAAAATAATGCAGGGGAGTGGGAAACAGTGCATAAACAATCAAAGCATTGATCTTATTTATTGCAGGTTAATATATTAATATATTATATAATATATATTATATTAATATATTATATAATATATAGTAATATATTTAAATCACCATGTTACCTTTTATTGTTTGGAAAATGCTATAGTCACTGAAACATGTTTTATAAGTTTCACTTTTTATGTTCTCATTTCCCCCCCTTTTGCTCCCTGCATGAAGTCAGTCCCAGTCAGCGTGCATTCTGCTAATGAAACTACTGCACATCGCATCAGGTTTGTGAAGTTGCTGTGTTTTGTATCATACTTTTGATTATTGTTTGGGAGCATGGGTGACATAGCATTGCTTATTGTTGGTCCACATCTGTTTCTGTTGGTTATGTCATTTGCTTTTAATCCAGGTGGAGATATACATGTAGCATTGTTCACAGAAAGTGCCAGTTCAGTATGGAGCAGAACGTGGAGGGCACCAGCTCCCAGACAGGTCTAGCCCCATTTAACTAAGGCTTGGATGCACAATGGCACAAAATGTTTGGATAAGAGAGAACACAGACTCAAGACTGAAACAAGTCAGCAAAAAGTAGATCTAAACAAAAAATAAAATATTTCCCACTGATGATTGATCTTGTGGCAAACCACCACATTTAATGACAACTTTTCTGTTGAACTGACAATGCGTAGCAGAACAAAGCTAGCACTTTAGCAATACTGGTGTCCTGTTTATACATGCACGGCTTTCACTAAAGCATTAATTGGATTTGTGTGACAATTCGTTTATTCCAGTGACAACAGTGAAACAAAGGAGCTCATCATATACAACAAAATTAAGTTTAGTGCTTCATTCATTGATTCTGCAGGAATCCAGCCTCTTGTTTCCTCATAATAAGCCATATTTGTTTTGATATGAACACACTTGTCCCTGATTGGCTAATCCACCTGTTAATCACTCCCATTTTACTTTGGGTGATTCACTGGCAAACATATATTTGTAAAGTAATGAAGAAGTATGTTTTCCATATCCTAGGAAAGAGGCATGTGGTGTCAAAATAAATGTCTGATGCCCTTTCAAATAAGTTACAGTATTTAATAACATTTGTTGTATCTGGGACCTTGAGGAATGACTCATAAAGTACTATGAAAAGTTTGTTGTCAGAGGAGAGAAATATAATACACTTTACAATGTCAAACAATTTTACAAGGGCAACTTTAGAAAGGAATAAATAGCACATGAGAGTTTGACTAGTAAGAAACCTACTTAATGCACTTTCAGCAGTCATGGTTTGTTATTGCTATGGAAATAATCTTCCTTCATGTCAACTTTAAAACACATTTTTTAAGTATAATTCATCTGATCAAGAAAAATGTAAGCAACAATGGTTTGGTGTTTAAACTGGCAATTATGATAGCTCTACACAGACCAGGTGTCCCTATTTACCCAGGACAGACTCATTTTTTGAGCCCTGTATTTCCTAGCCCATCAGATTTATCCAAAACCATTGATTTGGCCCAGTTTTATACAAGAAATGTCCCAGGTGTCCATATTTTGACCATTTTGATACCCCCCACATGGGAATATATTTGATTAGCTAAAATAAAGAAAACTTGAAGATAGAGATTGAAAATGACCTTAAAGCAAAAAAACAAACAAACAAACAACACGCTATTGTCACAACTTTGCCTTTACTAACTCAGGTGTGTCCCAGTTTTGAATTAAAAAAATTGGGTCACACTACAACATGCAAGAATGCAGCTTCACGTCCAGGTTACCCATCATTAGCCTGAGCTTCTCAGCCTCAGAAAGGTTTTTTTTATACATAAAGAGCATCGACAGCTACTTAGGACTTGCTGCTGTATGTCCAGCGCTAACCTTTGGGATAATGGGTTAATGCTCTAACCACTGTGGCACTGCCACACAAAAGGCACTGTCGACAGCCCTCCCTTGAAAACAAACATGAATGAGCCTTATCAAACAGAGATTTCTCCCTCATACCCTACCTTCCTTGACCAGATAAACAATAGCCTGGATGGAATCTTTCAGTAGTTGGGCATTTAACATCCCATTGTCTGGTTGTCTGGTAAGTACAGAATGATATCTGTATATTTTCTATACAAAGAGATACCAGTCTGCTCACCATTCCCTCCGCAGCGCCACAAGTCACATTCAGACAGAACTATATAACCAGGTTATAACTTGAACTTGAATTTGCAATGCACACATTGGTCACACAGCTCTGCATTCCCACATTTGTTGGGTTGTAATGGTTAAAGTGACAGTAGAATTTTCTGGAGGTGAAAAGTCAATTGTGTAATTCTACCAATTTGAAAGTTAAAACCATACTTCAAAGAATTATAGCCACAGGAACATTTCTAGGAAACTGAAGAGTCTGGGTTGTGGAGATGTAAGGACACATGTTTATCAGTGTAATAAAAACATACTATGACTTTAAGGTTAAGGTCTGGTTGTAATATTCAGGTTAAGATGAGAACCAGGTTGAGGGTACAGGTTTGCTTTCAAAAATATCTTGAATGTGAGAAAACACAGCTCTGGGAACATATGTCCCCCCAAATTACTTTACTCACCTCAGATTAACAGCCTTTAGTACTCTGCTTAGTGATTCTGCAGAAATCTGCAGTGTTTTTCAGTCCCTATGATGTATGAACAGACCATGTGTGTCCCTGATTGGATAATCCACCTATCACCTGAACTCTGGGAGATACAACAAAATACACAGGGAATGACACTGACTACAACTGAAATGTGGTGCAACCAATGAAAACCAGAACTGTTAAGCCTTGTTCAGACCAAACGTGAATGGCGCGAATAAATCGCATCAAACACCCCTACTTTGCTGCTTGACTTTTTTAAGTCATTTGCTTCATTCGTGCGTCCAGATTGCTTGATTTTGGTTGAGCGAGTAAATTTGCTCTATTCGCTGTGTTCGCTCCAGAAGGATCAACTGCAGCTGCGCGGTGTCCTCTGCTTCTCCTGTTTGTTTTTTTTTTTGGAAAAATGGCGGACTTGGACTACACCGAGCAGGCTGACCAGAACGCGACTGAGACTAGAACTGAGATCAAGCCTGAGACCGGGACCAGACTGGAACTGAGACCAGGATTGAGACAGGGACCATAGCCAGACTTAGACTGGGACCAAAGCAAGACCAGAGCAGGACCAGAGTGGGGCTGAGACCGAGACCAGAGCGGGACTCAGACCAGGACTGAGACTGAAACCAGAATAAAGTAGAGGGGGAAAGAAACTGGTGTAAGTCCTGCTCTGCTTATTCTGGTCTGTGTACTGGCTCGTGGTGGTATCGTATAATATCGGCTCATTTCCCAACAGTGAGTGTCTCCTTCATGTTGAATGAAAGCTCATGTCTATCTCAACATTATACGTCACTATCAGAACACAGCCCCTGAAAGGCTGATGTGACGCAAATATTTGCAGAAACTTCAAAACTTTCAACTTTGGCAAATTTTGCGAGCCCCTCCCTTTTGAGAATTCGCGCCTCAATGCCAGTTCCGCAAATTCGCGCCGCTCATTTCACCTATTCTCGACGCCCAAAACACGCGAATCACGCCGCCCAATTTGCATCATTTGCGCCGCAGCACTTTGTGTGTCAACGCGTCTTTACATAGGGTTAAGGGCCTGGCTCCACTGCACGTGTCAACGTTTACGCGCATAAACTCGCGAAACCACAGCCGTGCGTCAACGTAAAGGCGGCTTCACCGGCAGCTGCAGCAGGACGTACACGCGCAGCACTGGCTCTATGTTTGTCAATGGGAAAGACAATCAAACTTGATGGGGGTAGGCCCCTACACTCGCGTAGATACGATGGATCTATTTTCTAAAAATCTATGCATGCAGGTCGTGCTGTTCCATACATGCGCCATACGCACCCAGTGGAGCCAGGCCTCAGGGCTTGGTTCCACTGCACGCGTATTTCACTCTAGCAAGCATAAAAACTGCAGCCTTTGGACACGCAACTTTTAGAATGCATGGAAAGTGAATGAGGTTGGCTCCACTGTACGCGCTAGATGTGTGTACAGAGCAACGCGTCATGCGCGTAGATTTCAGAAAATAGGATCCATCCTATTTTTTGAAGCTGTATGCGAGCACAGGTGCGTATCACCATCAAAATACACAGAGAGCATAAATCTTTGGTTGTATTTGTGCGTTTACCATCAGCACAATGTGCTCCTGGGGCAGATCTGTGTCGTATGAAAGATCCCAGGTCCAGAAAGACTGTTAATTAGTGCTTTGAAATTTACTTTTGAAATCCTTGCGTTTGCCCTGCTCAGCCTGTACAGAAGGTAAGTACAAGTCTGTTCAGTTGGTTAGTTTCACTGTAGACCTGATACAAGAGGCTAAACGTGCCCAGTCAAGTTTGATTGTCTTTCCCATTGACAAACACAGAGCCAGAGCTGAACATTTATGTCCTGCTGCAGCTGCCGGTGGAGCCACCTTTACGTTGTCGCACGGCTGTGGTTTCGCGAGGTTACGCGCATCAACGCTGACGCGTGCAGTGGAGCCAGGCCCTTAACGTGTAAATTATGCACCTTGTTCACGCCATTCACGTTTGGTTTGAACATGGCTTTAAAAATGTATACATTGTGTGAACAATAAAATAGTAAATAACACCAGATCTTAAACTATGGTAAAATTGTCTTAAAAAACTATATATAAAAAAGAGGGATACTACCCAAGTGCAGGAGTCTTCAGCCCGAGCATCTTCCATGTTCCAGGTCCACACATTCCACATGGATCACCTGGACACAAAACAAAAGTCTCCCATCACCCTTGACAGGGAGACTTACAGTGCTCTTCACCCTGCCGCTGTGTCTCTGGGCCTCCAACTAGTTCTCAGGTGCACTTGTCGTCCACTGCCGGCCGCTCCACCTCCCGCCTCCTCCAATGTCTCTACTGTTCCTCCAGCCACCAGTGCCTGCCTTTTATGTCCTTGGAATTGTCACTGTAGACAAGGTTTAGCCAACCTGCTGGATGGCTTCCCAGTTTTTCTCACCTTGTGTGCCTGATCTGTCACTGCGTCTGCGTCTAGCCGCCTTTGCCACGCAACAGGCTTTTTATCCAACTAAATAATTTCTTAGACGATTACAACATCTTGGAAAAATTTCAGTCTGGTTTTAGGGTGAATCACAGCACCGAGACCGCCCTGGCAAAGATTTTAAATGATTTTAGATTAATTTATGATTCACAAAAGGTAACCGTGTTGGTTCTACTGGATCTGAGCGCTGCCTTTGACACAGTAGACCACACTATTCTTTTAACTCGCCTAAAAGACCTCGGCCTCTCCGGTGCTGTTCACAGATGGTTCACATCCTACCTCACAGACAGAACATTTATGGTGAGTGTAGACACATGCTCCTCCAGGGTCCATAAAATCACATGTGGTGTGCCCCAGGGCTCCATTTTAGGCCCTGTGCTTTTTAACTTGTACATGCTCCCTCTTGGTGGTGTCATCAGGAGACATGGAATCAACTTCCTGGCAGCAGGCTCCTGGTCATTCCCAAAGTCAGGACACACACTCACGGAGAGGCGTCTTTTCAGTACTATGGCCCCCGTCTATGGACCTGCCTGCCGGAGGAGCTCAGGGCTGCAGAGAACGTTCATGTTTTTAAGAGCAGGCTCAAGACCCACCTTTTTAGCTTAGCTTTTGATTGAAATCTTATACTTTTACTTGTTTTTATTGTACACATTTTATTATATTTATTTATTTTAGGCATATTTTTTAGGATTTCCAGTGTTTCCTCTGTAGGAGCCCTCTGCATCGGGAGTGGAGGTCAGCTGTGGCTGCTGGGTCTGTCATGTGGGCTCCTGGCGGAGGGATGGTGCTTGGGCCTCAGGTGCCTGGGCTTCATCTCTCCCCTGGACCCTGTGGTGGTTCCTGGTGGTGGTGGACGTCTCTCTGCTCCCGGTGCAGACGGCTCCTCTGATGGTGCTTTCTCAACTGGTTCGCCTGTATTCAGCCTCACATTTTATTGTGTCCGGTTATGTATTTTAGCGTGTGAGTGTGTGTGTGTGTGTGTGTGTGTGCATGTTTGTGTGTATGTGAGTGTGTGTGTTTGGGTTGTTTGACTTGTGGGGTTGGGGGTGCGGGGGTTGGGTTGGTGGGTGGGTGGTTGGGTGGTTGGAAATGCGGGACTGTTTTTAATCACTGTAAAGCACTTTGTGTTGCATTTTGTATGAAAAGTGCTTTATAAATAAAGTTTGATTTGATTTGATTTGGGTCCTAACCCCCTACCCCTGCAGCCTGACATCTCCATGTTGTCCATCCTTTCTTCCCTCTGTTTCTTTTGCAAATTGCTGATGTGCAGAGTGCAAATAAAATACACAGCAATGTTATAAAAATCAAACAATTAAAATCTATGTCTCTTGTGCCTCATCATCTGGATTTCATATTACCTTTGAGCTATTGATCACTTAACCTTTCTTTCCCAGCTGTCTGACTAGAATCCAAAGTCAGGAAACAAAACACATTGGAAACTGGACTGTGAAGTGTGAGATTAGAATGACAGATTAGAGAAGGGGGCACTCCTCAGGTTTGGATTATATCATATTTTCTAACAAGCGCAAACACAGATGTAACTTTATTTTAATGTGTCTGTTTGTAATTTGTAATTTTCTCAAGAGATTTTGATCACAGTATTGCACCACTTGTTTGTCAGCAGTGGTTATAAAAAAAGGTCCTTGTCACCTGAACAGTTGGTCACGAGGATCAGATGTGGTTTCTTGATGACCTGTGACTAGTGGCAGCAGGTAGATATAAGGTATAATGAACTATCCATAGAACATTATTGTCATGTACTTTTAATCTGTTTGTTTGTTGAATATTGTCATGTACTTATAATGTGTCTGTTTGTTGAATGTTTGAAGCTGCCATCACAATGCTGAGGTTTAACCGGCAGTCGTCTGGATTGGTCTTTTTATTATCTCTTATGCTTCCATGTTTGCTGATCAGAGGGGTCTATGCAACTCAGTGCTTTTTGTGGGACATGCCAACTAACAAGGAGATATCTAAAGATGGGGATGTTACTATTGGAGGATTATTTAGCCTCAATAATGTACCTCAGTCTGTTGAACAAGACTTTACCAAACTGCCACAGTATGCACCTTGCCAAGGGTATATATTACATGCTCTAAAACATTGAGTAATGATCTTTAATTCAAACTACTATGGTATTTATTGTCTTTGATAAGTCTGCTCCTAGACATAGAAGCATTACAGTCTGTGTATGCTATGGAGTTTGCAGTGGAGGAGATTAACCGTAACAAAAGCCTGTTGCCAGGAGTGATGCTTGGTTACCGCATACTGGATAACTGTGGTGGCCTCCCCTCGTCACCACTTCAGTCATCTATGTCAATAGTTGGAGGACAAGCAAATACTTGCAAATTAGTTAATTCCACAAATGAAAATGGAGGTATGAATGAAAAATAAGCATTCAAACAATGATTTATGTATAGTAATTCTTATTTTGTGTAAGGTGGACTGCATGTGATTATTGGGCCTGCTTCATCCACTGCTGCAATATATTTGTCTAATGCACTAAGACCTTTCTCTGTACCACTGGTAAGTTTATTTATCTCAGTGAGAATCGATAAACAAAAATCCACTCACTGCTTTATGTCCATGTCTCTTGTTTTTAGATAAGCTATATAGCTGTCTGCCCATGTTTAAGTGACAAAGAAAAGTTTCCACATTTTTTCAGAACTATACCAAGTGATGTATACCAAACTCGGGCTGTAGCCCAGCTTGCCATACATTTTAAATGGTCCTGGGTTGGGGCAATAATAGCGGCTAATGATTATGGAAGGTTGGCAATAAAGGTGCAACTTGATGTTTCTGCATATTAAAATGTCATAAATGTCACAAAACAAGGCCTAATTGTAGTTGTTGAATCCAGGTTTTTCAGGAGGAGATTGAAGGAAAAGGAGTGTGTGTGGATTTCGTGATACCTGTAGATAGACCATCTATTATAAAAGATGCCAAAACGGCAGTGGATGCAATTCAAGCCTCCAGTGCAAGAGTGATCTTTATTGCTTCATGGTACACTGATATCATTTACATCTTTGCTGAGCTCCTTAAACGGAATGTAAGTGTATTCTTTGTCTTATGTGAATTTACTATTTGTTTGCCAGGAATTTATTTGCATATTTCGTTATGTCAGATTACTGACAGACATTTTCTGTCTGTTGCGGGCTGGAGCACGAGTGAACAGATGCTCCAGAATAAGGCCTTTTCAAAGTTAGGTCATGGAGTTCTTGGTGTGGCCATTCGCAGTGCGAAAATACCTGGATTTGAAAATTATGTCCGAAGTTTACACCCATCCCAAAGACCACAAGATGAGTTCTTAAGAGAATACTGGGAAACAGAGTTTGGCTGTACTCCTCTGTCTTCATCCTCCTCTCCTCTTCCTCCCTGTAATGGGACAGAGTCCCTGTATGGGGTGCAGAATCTCTTCACCGATATGTCCCAGTTAAGGGTCACATATAATGTTTATCTGGGAGTTTATGCAGCAGCTCATGGCATCCACAGCCTTCTATCCTGCCCCAACACTGAGGCCTCTGCTGCCACGTCCAACTGCTCCTCTCCTCAGAGTGTCACATCTGAACAGGTAAAGAATAGTTTGTCTTTATCAGTAGATGTCTGTGTATTTTTACTGAATGATATTATACTTCCAGCTTGTGCAACACCTGAACAAAGTAACCATCTCCACACCGCACGGAGAGACGTTTGTTTTCCAAGATGGTGATTTTCCTCCCAAGTTTGATCTTGTCAACTGGCAAAGAACTTCTGAAGGCACACTAAAAAATGTTCTGGTCGGTTTTGTGGATGAATACGGCATCCACCTAAATGAGTCTGCAATTCAGTGGGGCACCGAATCTACTCAGGTAATTTACCCCCTAAAAATAAAGGGAAACAAGTTACCAAGTCAAAATACATTTCTGTAATTTTAGGTTCCCGTGTCTGTATGCACAATGAGCTGTGAGCCTGGAACTCGAAAGGCCATACGTAAAGGTGAACCAGTCTGCTGTTTTGACTGTATTCCCTGTGGGGATGGGGAAGTAAGCAACAAAACAGGTGTCATATTATAACCAGTGTTCACATATTGATAGTATCACTGACCCAGTCCATTCATGACCATGATGATGACCATTCCTTCTGTGTTGTCTCAGACTCTCTTCAGTGTGACCGTTGTCCACCTGAGTTTTGGTCCAATCCTGCCCGAACGTCCTGTATCCCTCGACAGCTGGACTTCCTCTCCTTTAATGAAACTCTGGGCATCACTCTAACCACAGTGGCTGTGTCTGGAGCTGTAGTGACCACTGCAGTCTTTGTGGTGTTCCTTTACTACCGACAAACACCTATGGTACAAAACCATATTTGTCTAGAGTTTGTACTAAAAAAGAGAAATAATATTTTTTTAAATATTATAAATGATTATTTCAGGTTCGAGCCAACAACAAAGAGCTGAGCTTCCTACTTTTGGTGTCTCTGAAACTGTGCTTCTTGTGCTCTCTGGTGTTCATTGGTCGACCATCGGTTTGGTCGTGTCGTTTCCAGCAGGCCGCCTTCGGCATCAGCTTTGTGTTCTGTGTGTCCTGCCTTCTGGTTAAAACCATGGTTGTATTGGCAGCATTCCGCTCAGCACGACCAGGTTCAGAGACTTTGATGAAGTGGTTTGGTCCTCACCAGCAGAGAGGGAGTGTAGGCTTCTTCACCACTATACAGGTGTGATACTGCTATTATTTGTGCATTATTGAATATTACTGAACCCCTAACTTTATTTTAAATTTTTCCAGATCCTCATCTGTATTGTGTGGCTGAGTGTCAGTCCTCCAGAGCCTCATGTGGACCTGGGTGTGCAGGGGTCAAAGGTCACTCTGGAGTGTGCCATGGCGTCTGTGCTGGGCTTCTCTCTGATCCTGGGATACATTGGGCTGCTGGCCTGCACATGCCTCCTCTTGGCTTTTCTTGCTCGAAAACTCCCAGACAACTTCAATGAAGCCAAACTCATCACTTTCAGCATGTTGATCTTCTGTGCTGTTTGGGTGGCCTTTGTTCCTGCCTATGTCAGCTCTCCTGGAAAATATGTGGTTGCTGTAGAGATTTTTGCAATTTTGGCCTCGAGCTATGGTTTACTCTTTTGCATTTTTGCCCCAAAATGTTTCATCATTCTCATTAGACCAGAGAAAAACACCAAAAAGCATCTGTTGGGAAAGTAATTTTCAGATTGTAGAATGCCTTATTTAATGTTTATGGCCAATTTCCCATTTCACAACAGTATGTTTTAGAATAAATACTTTACTTCTGAATGTACACTACTTTAAATTCCATCTAAATATGACAATAAAGAAATAAATTATATGTTTTCCTTTATGTATACCTTTCTTGGTGCTCATTTTCTATAATGCTTTCAAAGTTTAAAAAACATGATTTAACTTGAACATAACAGATGCACACATTGCAGTAACACTCCCACTGCAGTATTTTTTCATCATCCTCATGATCACATTTGGGTTCTGCGTCATTATAAATACCAGGGACAGAAACTGAACATTCAGAAGAGGTGGGGGCTGTGTCACAAACTCATTTTCTATCTCAGATAATGCTTTACATTTTAAGAACTGCATATTGGGGTTTCTGAAGTGACTTGTAATATTACAGAAAAGTTTTGATCAATGTGTTCCTTGTCTTTCTCTTGGCTATGGTCACTGTGGTTGTGGGCTGCTCCAGTCCTTTTGCTTCTGGGGCTGGTGCAGTCACTCTCATGCACCCGCTGGAAGTCTGTGTCTAACCAGGGTGTGTACCAGGATGGAGATGTGGTCATTGGAGGGCTTTACAGTCTGCACTACCTGCCTCCAGATATTGACAGTGATTTTACTCACCCACCACTATTTAAAATGTGTTCTGGGTAATGTACTTATTATTTGTATGTTGCACTAAAATAGTATTTTTGTCCTTTTATTTTTCTAAATATACATGTTTTTGTGTTATTCGGTGCTGAAACGCAAAATTATTTTACATTTTAAAACATTTTTTGAAAGTAGAATTATTTATCTGTTAATTCAAAATTAATGTGACAGTATAGAGGATCTCCCAATGCAGTACATCTATGCCATGATCTTTGCGGTGGATGAGATCAATGACAATGAAAACTTACTGCCAGGGGTGAGTCTTGGCTACCGTATACTCGACAGCTGTGCCCTGCACCCATGGGCAATGGAAGCTGCACTGTCTCTGGTTGGAGGAGACAGCACATTCTGTACTTTTACACCAGAGAATTCCACCGGCTTTGTTGAAGAGATCCAAAAACCGAGCAGTAATATTCCAGAGATTATTACATTTGTGCAATTGAAGTAGCTAAAGACCTATAAAAGCATTCTTTTGTTCACAGGGATTAAAACAGTTCCATTAATTATAGGTGGTGCGTCTTCAAAAACAGCCATTATACTAACAGGTGTCCTTGGCCCACTTTCTGTACCTCTAGTAAGCTACATATATTGACATTTACCTTCACATTATTTAGCAATTGTTCACTGAAAATAATAATGACAATGGCCCATTTGTATGAATCATTTAGATGAGCTACCAGTCAAGTTGCCCATGCCTTAGTGACAAAAGGCAGTATCCAAATTTCTTCAGAACAATCCCAAGTGACATCTATCAAGCTCGGGCCTTGGCACAACTGGCCATACAATTCCAGTGGAGATGGATTGGAGCAGTGGTGGCAGAAAATGATTATGGACTTGTGGCAGTAAAGGTATATATTACAAATTGTAATGTGTTATATATTTATATTGATTTTCTTTTTATTTTCAGGTTTTCCAAGAGGAGATTGAAAAATCCGGGTTCTGCATGGCTTTTGTCAGAACTCTGAGAAGAGAAAACATAGTATCAGATGCCAGAGAAGCGGCTCTCACCATTCAGGCCTCAACTGCTAAAGTTATACTCGTTGTTTCCTGGTACACAGACATCAGAGAGCTATTTGTCCAACTGGACAAAATCAATGTAAGAATGAAAAGGTGCTTCATCTACAATGTGTTTGTGTCTAATTTGTTCACTGATATTAGGTGACGGACAGACAGTATCTGGCCAGTGAGGCCTGGAGCACGAGTGGGGACCTCCTCCAACATCCTGCCTCTTCAAGAGTGGCTCAAGGTGTTTTTGGTGTGGCCATTCGAAGTTCTAATATAGAGGGGTTTGAAAATTACATAAAAAGTTTACACCCTTCACAACGTCCAGATAATGAGTTCTTAAGAGAATACTGGGAAAAGGTGTTTGGCTGTACTCTGTCTTCTCCCTCCTCTCCTCTTCCTCCCTGTAATGGGACAGAGTCCCTGTATGGGGTGCGGAGTCCCTTCACCGATATGTCCCAATTAAGGGTCACATATAATGTTTATCTGGCAGTTTATGCAGCAGCTCATGCCATTCACAGCCTTTTATCCTGCCCCAACATTGAGGCCTCTGCTGCCACGTCCAACTGCTCCTCTCCTCAGAGTGTCACACCTGCACAGGTAACTGAAAACATATGGTAGTGATAAAGCAGTCAGATTAATACTGTTATTATTATGACTCATTTGTTTTTGGCCTCCAGCTTCTTGAGCATCTGCGGACAGTCAATTTCACCACACCTCAGGGTGAGAAGTTTTATTTTCAAGGAGGTGATATTCCAGCGAAATATGATCTGATCAACTGGCAGAAGACTCCTGAAGGGTCACTCAGACTGGTTCTAATCGGACGAGTGGATGGCTTTGACATTGTTCTCAATGAAACAGCGATTCAGTGGAGCACAGGATCAAGTCAGGTAAATCTGTTTACATTGAAATGCAGATATAGTTTGGTTTAAACAACACCAGCTTACTTTATTCCTAAGGTCCCTGTGTCTGTATGCACAATGAGCTGTGAGCCTGGAACTCGAAAAGCCATACGTAAAGGTGAACCTGTCTGCTGTTTTGACTGTATTCCCTGTGGGGATGGGGAAGTAAGCAACAAAACAGGTGTCATATTATAACCAGTGTTCACATATTGATAGTATCACTGACCCAGTCCATTCATGACCATGATGATGACCATTCCTTCTGTGTTGTCTCAGACTCTCTACAGTGTGATCGTTGTCCACCTGAGTTTTGGTCCAATCTTGCCCGAACGTCCTGTATCCCTCGACAGCTGGACTTCCTCTCCTTTAATGAAACTCTGGGCATCACTCTAACCACAGTGGCTGTGTCTGGAGCTGTAGTGACCACTGCAGTCTTTGTGGTGTTCCTTTACTACCGACAAACACCTATGGTACTAAAATACAGTATATATGTCTCATATTTGAGGTCCAAAAAAGATAGATGATCTGTTTTCATTTCAGGTTCGAGCCAACAACTCGGAGCTGAGCTTCCTACTTCTGGTGTCTCTGAAACTGTGCTTCTTGTGCTCTCTGGTGTTCATTGGTCGGCCATCGGTCTGGTCGTGTCGCTTCCAGCAGGCCGCCTTCGGCATCAGCTTTGTGCTGTCTGTCTCGTGTCTCCAGGTCAAAACTATGGTGGTTCTAGCAGCTTTCCGCTCGGCTCGCCCAGGTTCAGAGTCTCTAATGAAATGGTTTGGTCCTAATCAACAGAGAGGGAGTGTTGGTATTTTCACAAGTATACAGGTAACAGGATTAGCATAATATCTACACAATAAGTTCCATATAATAAAGGTTTCTTTCTTCTCTCCTCCAGGTCCTTATCTGCATTATTTGGCTTTCGCTCAATCCTCCCATCCCTCAGCCTGACTGGGAAATGACTGGAGTGAAGGTCACTCTGGAGTGTGCCATGGCGTCTGTGCTGGGCTTCTCTCTGGTCCTGGGATACATTGGGCTGCTGGCCTGCACATGCCTCCTCTTAGCTTTTCTGGCTCGAAAACTCCCAGACAACTTCAATGAAGCCAAACTCATCACTTTCAGCATGTTGATCTTCTGTGCTGTTTGGGTGGCCTTTGTCCCTGCCTATGTCAGCTCTCCTGGAAAATACTCTGTAGCGGTAGAAATTTTTGCTATTTTGGCCTCCAGTTATGGTTTATTGTTTTGTATCTTTGCTCCAAAATGTTTCATTATACTGTTGAGGCCTGAAAAAACACTAAGAAACACCTCATGGCTAGGTAGTGAAGTAAATTTGGAAGTATAATTATATTGATAAATGTATTTACTTTGTGTACTGTATATTCTTATCTTTAATAATTGTGGAGTATGTTTTCTTTATTCCAATAAAAATATGTATATATAAATCTTGATTTTCTCACTCACTTTTTTATGCACTAATGCACCAACATTGCTACAGTAGTAGGAGCATAGACTTTATATATGAATGGACATATCAAACATGCTAGCTGCCATGTTCCAAATAGATACCATTGACTTACATTGGAGTATTGTGGCCCCTCTCTCTGAAACTTCTGCAGTGAGTCTTGTCATTTTGGTCTTAAAATGTTCCTATTAACCTACTCTACGTGATCCTGGTGTTTTCATTTCGCTATTTTGTCCATTTAAAAAATCCTATGAATCTGGCTCAAAATTAGCTCCGTAACAGCTAGCATCACGAGCTTCATTTGAGTGGAGCCGAACACTATGAGTGACGTCACACTTGTTTAGTCCACATTTTCATACAGTCTATGGAGTCAAATGAAGACATACAGTTTCATACCTGGTCTGTGCTCCACTACTGACTTCTTTGCACTGACCTTTTTGACCTTAACATCACAATTTTGAAACCAATGCTGTCACTGTTGTAAAACATTTTGCTAAACAAATGGTTCTATCCTGCCTTATGACAGACCAAAAACTGTATAAAAGAAGTGGACTAAGTGAGTGTGATGTCACCCACAGTGTTCAGCGCCGCTCAAATGAGGCTCACAATGGTCATAGTTACAGGAATGAATCTGGAGCCAGGTTCTATGTTATGAATAGGATTTTTTTGATGGACAAAATAACGAAAAAAAAAAAAAATCAGGATCATGTAGAGCGAGTTAATACAAACATTTTAAGACCAAAATGACGAGGCTCACTGCAGAAGAGGGATGACAAGATCCCAGTGTAAAAGGAGAACGAGCCAGAAGAGCTTCCTGGTGCACATCTTATTTGGCATGCGGCAGCTAGCGTGTTAGCTATGTCCACTCATGTATACTGTACAGTCTATGTGACAGACGCATTGTGTCTCAGAGCAGTTTGAGGAGAACAATCCTCAGGACAAAAGACTCCTCTGTTTCCTGCAGTCTGGGCATCCCAGCCAGTGTCCAGGGAGAGCCAGGTGAACTCTGGAGACAACAGGAAAGCCTCCTTTAAACTTCACTCTTACTCCACTCTGTTGTTTTGGTTAGTGATGAACTGGGCCATTACCTTTAAGTATTTCCTCTGTAAAATCTTAAAAAATTAATAAATTTGATCATTATGACAATTAAAATAGTCAGTTGTCTTAAATAAAATGTGTATTCTCTGGCGCTGAGTTCTTGAAGTCTTGCAAAGTTCAGTTTCACACACCTTTAACCTCTAAAAGTAATACGATTTCTACATGCAGTCTTTTCTCAATCTTTTGGCCTAGCTTCTATAGGTAATAAAACATGCAACACTGTAGAGGAGGCCATAACTTTGGAAAAACAAACAGTCCATAGAGCCTGTACTCAATTTTATTTCCAGAGATTTATAAACAGCTCAAGGTCAAAGGTCAAAATACTGCAGCAGTGTTTTGTGTGCCTCTAATTATTAAGCGTTTATTGTCCAATAATCAGGCAGTGCACTGTTAGCATGCTAGTTGTCGTTTGCTTTTTCATAGTGGTAAACTCCGCTCAAGCCTCTGTAAGTTGTGACATGCACTTTAAACTAGTTATTAGGATGGAAAGTGAGGAATACCTTTGGACCACTGCAAACATGCAAAAAACAAATGTTTTTAAGACCACAAAAATCAAGGAACAGTGCCCTTAAGGTAGTTACAAGTTACCCCATATATAGATGTCATTATTAATAATACTACATTACATCATCCAGTCTGACACCATATCATTGTCTATACAATTACAATCAGCTCACCAATTTCTGTATACAAAGTAGCTGTGTTGCTTTGTGAGTCATCTAATTTACATATTCATTACAGCACATTATGATTATAAATTCCTGGAATGGATGACATTTCCTTCACTGGGGTTGGGGTTATAAGTGCCACCATATAGCACAGTTTGTCAGTTGTGTTAAGCTTACTTTTATTTTTTGAGTTGTTTGTTATCATTATTTATCATGTTTGATTGTATTGTGTGTATTTTCTGGTTGTTGGGGCTATGGGGGATACAGTGGGGGTATGGGATGGGATTGCAGGAGGAGGAAAGAGTGCGTTGCTCGAAGTGGAGCACAGACACTAACCTGCCTCTGTCTCTAGATGGAGATGTGGTCATTGGTGGATCTTTTAGTGTCCATTACCAAATCCCAGTTATTGATTATAACTATATACAAGTACCACATTACAAACCTTGCACTAAGTAAATAATTACTGTTTGACTACATTTTATTTACACAGTTTGCTGATGTATTTAACATGTTTTTCCATTTTTTGCTTTAGGTTAGACAAAATTTCATTTCAGTATGTGTATGCAATGATCTACGCTGTGGAGGAAATTAACCGCAGTAAAAGGCTCCTGCCAGGTGTAAAAGTGGGCTATCAAATTTTGGACGATTGTGGAAGACCCCCTTGGGCTCTTCAAGCTGTTTTGTCTTTAGTTGGGGGAGATGTGAAGAGCTGCACATCTGTGGACAAATCTGCTACTTCCAGTTTTAACAAACAAGGTATATTGTTGAAATCCATTATGTGTGAAGTAATGCACAAAACATTATACCAAATATAGTAACCAATAACATAACGGTGAGCACTAATGTAATTCTTTAAGTACTGGCATTCCTTACTATTACTTACAACTGTGGTAATTAGTTAATATTTCTAAATTAAAACCTTAAACCATGCAACAATGTGCAAGTATTACATTGTTTGTCATTGTTTACCAGCCTTATTAACCTTATATACCTTATCATTATAACGATTGCTATGCAATAATTGACTATTAAACTTGACTTTTCGCATTGGAAGGTCTTATTCCAATTATAATTGGAGGTCCATCATCATCAACGAGTATAGCTCTGTCAACAGTCTTGGGGCCATTGTCAGTGCCAATGGTAGGTGAAATAATATTTATTATTCAGCTAAACAATTTGTTCATATATATGTGAAAATGTTTTCTAATGATTTCTTTCAGATCAGCTACTTTGCAACTTGTCCCTGCCTCAGTGACAAGCAGCAGTATCCTAACTTCTTCAGGACAATCCCGAGTGACATCTATCAAGCCCGGGCCCTGGCACAACTGGCTATACACTTCCAGTGGACATGGATTGGAGCAGTGGTGTCCAATACGGATTATGGAATTGGTGCAGTAAAGGTATCTCACGCTAGATAATAATAATATTACGTATCTGAAAAATTAGCCGAACTGCATTTTAGATATTTCAGGAAGAAACTGTGGGGTCTGTGTGTTTGGCTTTTGTGAAAACTCTCAGAAGAGAAAACATAATCTCTGATGCTAGAGAAGCTGCTCTTACTATCAAGGCCTCAGCTGCTAAAGTCATTATGATCTTTACTTACTACACAGACGTCAGAGAGCTATTTGTGCAACTAAACAGAATAAATGTAAGAATGAAAATGCAAAATTAACATATTGGGATATTATGTACATGTTTGATGTTTATCATATTGTGTGCCTTCACCAGGTGACGGACAGACAGTATCTGGCCAGTGAGGCCTGGAGCACGAGTAGTGATCTACTCCGACATCCTGCCACTTCAAGAGTAGCTCAAGGTGTTTTTGGTGTGGCCA